>NC_043702.1:169807610-169878021 GCF_006229205.1 Suricata suricatta | reverse complement strand
GAAATCTGGCCATTTGTAGGAAAGTGGATGGACCTCGAGGGTGTCATGCTAAGCGAAATAAGTCAGGCGGGGAAGGACAGATACCATATGTTTACACTCATAGGTCTGACAGGAGAACAGGAGAAACCTAATGGAGGACCAGGGGGAGGGGAAGAGGGAAACAGTTGGGGAGAGAGAGGGACGCAAAACTTGAGAGACTGTTGAATGCTGAAAATGAACTGAGGGTTGAAGGGGGAGGGGGAAGGGGGTAAAAGAGGTGGTGGTGATGGAGGAGGGCACTTGTGGGGAAGAGCACTGGGTGTTGTATGGAAACCAATTTGACAATAAACTATTAAAAAAAAAAAAAAAAGCTCTTCAGGAGAAGCCAGACACCTACGTAGATAATAGTAATGCAGTCTATGATGTGAGTCATGTACTTAAAGAGATGAATAAAGGTTAAAGGTATCCAACATTTAGAGGAAAAGTCGATTATTTTCAGTGGTTTTGTTTGGGGCAGAGGGTGGTTGATGAAGGGGAGAGATGGGGAGAGAAAACTTGGTTAGGACATAAAAGATCCCTGAGCCATGCCCGCGGGAAAGGTGGAGATAGGTTGTAGCGATGCCAAAGAGAAAATCTTAGTAGGTATTTGGGAATTCTTAGTAGTCCTTTGTAGTTGGACTGGAGTGTAATAACAGGAGTTCCAATTTATTGAGCCAGCGCTTTTATTGTGTGCCAGCTCTGGCTCTAAATTTTTAGGTAAAGGATATAAGGTAGTGGTAAAAATGGAGAGAAGCCTGGGACCAGGTTTCCAGGCCCTGTTAATGCCAAGAGCAAGGGAGCTGGATTTTTCTCCAAAGCCATTATACTTTTTTTAAATTAGTGTAATTATTTTTGAAAAGGTGATACATTCATATAGTTCAGGTTTCAAACACAATAAGGAAATAAATGGGGGCGCCTGGGTGGCTCAGTCTTTGAGCGTCTGACTTTGGCTCTGGTCATGATCTCACGGTTTGTGGGTTTGAGCCCCACATCAGGCTCTGTGCTGACAGCTCAGAACCTGGAGCCAGCCTTGGATTCTGTGTCTCCCTCTCTCTGCCCCTCCCTTTCTCATGCTCTGTCTCTAAAAAAATAAATAAATGTTAAAAAAAAATTTTTTTTTAAAGGAAATAATTTTTTTGTATGTCCATAGTATTTCAGAGACGAAGAGTTTATCTTGGGTAGAAGACGCCTACCTGAAGTGGGCCTGAACTTTATCACTGATAGGGAGCTGGAATTTTTTTTTAATGTTTATTTATTATTGAGACAGAAACAGAGCTTGAGCAGGGGAGGGGCAGAGAGAGAGGGAGACACAGAATCCGGAGCAGGCTCCAAGCTCTGGGCTGTCAGCACAGAGCCCGACACAGGGCTCGAACTCACAGACCGAGATCATGGCCTGAGCTCAAGTTGGACACTTAACTGACTGAGCCACCCACGCGCTGCTTTTTTGTTTTTTTTAAATGCTGCTATTTGCTGTTTTATTTTAAAGGTCTCTTTTTCAGTCATGCAGGAGTCAGTCGAAGCGTGGCTGTAGTGACTGCTTTTGTGATGAAGACTGACCAACTTTCCTTTGAAAACGCCTATGAAAATCTCCAGACCATCAAACCGGAGGCCAAGTGAGTTCTTTGTTATTATAATAATTCTGTTTTTTTGCAATGTGATTTTACTCATGGAATGAAAACTTAACCTTGTTTTTGTTTGCTCTTACAGGATGAATGAGGGATTTGAGTGGCAACTGAAATTATACCAGGCCATGGGGTATGAAGTGGATACTTCAAGTGCAGTGTATAAGCAGTATCGTTTACAGAAGGTTACAGAAAAGTATCCAGGTAAGTACTAATTGCTAGTACTTATCGGGCCCTTTTTATTTTATTTATTTTTTATGTTTTTATTTATTTATTGAGACAGAGAAACAGAGCACGAGCAGGGGAGGGTCAGAGAGAGAGGAAGGCACAGAATCCGAAGCAGGCCCCAGGCTCTGAGCTGTCAGCACAGAGCCCGATGTGGGGCTCGAACCCACGAACCGTGAGATCATGACCTGAGCCAAAGTTGGTCACTTAACCAGCTGAGCCATCCAGGCGCCCTATATTGGGCCCTTTTCAGATGCTCTTTCTTCTGCCGCTCCGAAAGGCTTCAGGTGCATTGTCTCACTTTTCCAGTAATCTCTTGAGACAAGTACTTCTATTTCCTTTTGAAACTGTGATTTAACAAGAAATCACTTGTTCAAGGTCACATGGTTTGTAAGTGGTGGGCTGGGATTTGAACTCAGGCAGTCTTTCCCAGAATCCAAGGACTTCACTATGCTCTCCTACCTCACCCTGATTTCTCAACACTGGAGATTTTTTTTTCTTTTTTAATTTCTGAGGTCGGCACTTCTTGCCTTAACTTGACATTAGCTGAACTTACCAAATAGATACATTTTAACTATGTTGTGTAGAATTACAGAACTTACCGCGAGAACTCTTTGCTGTTGACCCAACCACCATTTCACAAGGATTGAAAGATGAGGTTCTCTACAAATGTAGAAAGTGCAGGTAAAATATTTTCTAACTTCTGGAGATTGTATCATGTCTCAGTAACTGAAAAGTACTGAAAGTTTCATTTCCTTAAAATCTGTGGGGAGAATTTGTTTAATTGAATAGCCGAGAAGTTTCAAAATCAGGGGTCCCTGGGTGGTTCAGTTGGTTAAGCGCCCAGCTCTGGGTTGCAGGTCGGTCGTGATCTCAGGGTTGTGGGGTGGAGCCCGTGTGGAGTGTGAAGCCCGCCTGGGATTCTCCCTCTCCCCTTTTCCTGGTGTGTGTGCACCTGCGCACCCATGCACAAGTTGGGGGAGTGGCAGAGAGAGAGGAGAAAGAAAATTCTAAGCAGGCTCCCCGTTCAGCCTGGTACCTGACCAGAGGCCGGATCGCACAGCTGTCAGATCGTGATCTGAGCTGAAATCAAGAGTCGGGTGCTTAAGCCACCTAGGCGCTTCTTCAGATCTGCTTTTAAAAAGAAAATACATTCTTTTTTTTTTTAATGTTTATTTTTGAGACAGAGAGAGACTGAGCATGAGCGGGGAGGGGCAGAGAGAGAGGGAGACACAGAATCTGAAGCAGGCTCCAGGCTCTGAGCTGTCAGCACAGAGCCCGACACGAGGCTTGAACCTACAGACCCTGAGATCATGACCTGAGCCAGAGTCGGGCACTTAGCTGACTAAGCCACCCAGGCGCTCGGAAAATAAGTTCTTAAAAGTGAAAATAAATCAAGTTATTTGTAGAGGTTACTGAAAAGTACAGTAGCATAATCTTATTTTAATTTTTCCTCTCTAAGAAATACTGCACATCTCATCGATGCTTTCATCCTTTTGAAAGCCATTCATGTTTTTGTTTGGGGGTTGCAGGCGATCTTTATTTCGAAGTTCTAGCATCTTGGATCATAATGAAGGAGGTGGTCCGATAGCCTTTGCGCACAAGAGAGTGACGCCGTCTTCGATGCTCATGACCGGGACTCGGGCCCAGTGCACATCCTACTTCATTGAACCCGTGCAGTGGATGGAATCCGCGTTGTTGGGCGTGATGGATGGACAGGTAGGAACACGTTTTATTTTCTGCAGTTTCATTGTATCATCTCTACTTTCTTCTTTGTTGGACTTTAAACCATCATAATTACTTCATAAAGATATCTTTCTAGGGGTCCCTGGGTGGCTCAGTCGGTTAAGTGGCCGACTTCAACTCAGGTCATGATCTCGCAGTTCATGGGTTCGAGCCCCACATCGGGCTGTATGCTGCCAGCTCTGAGCCGAAAGCCTACTTTAGATTCTGTGTCTTCCTCTCTCTGCCCTTCTCCCGTTTACATACTCTCTCTCTCAAAAATAAATAAACCTAAAAAAAATTATATCTTTCTAGTATGGATAAGAATCTATCAAGCATATTAATTAAATAAAACCCAGCTGATCTAAAATAGTGACCCACTTCTAGTTAGTGCTGTTGGTCTAAGTTAATGTCTTAAGGCTATTTCTATTTTTTCAAGGTGAAGACTAACATCAACCAATTAGAATGTTTTAACTAAACACAAACTTAATAACAACTAAAGGCAAATCAAGGGTTTAAAAAGTAAAAATTTTTCTTCCCTCACTTTTTTTTCTTTCGGCTCCATAACATCTCTCTTTTTTTCCTGATCTTTCAGTTTGTATGTTTGCTAAGACCTTTGTTCTCATTTCCTGTTCATTCTTAGGAATGCAGCTCATGTGAGCCACGTGACAGCCACATTTCTCATTTAGGTTTATTTAATATTAATCTAAAAATATTCTTTAAGTTTATTCATTCATTTTTGAGAGAGAGAGAGTGTACGCATGAGCGGGGGAGGGTCAGACAGAGAGGGAAACACAGAATCTGAAACTGGTTTTGCACTGTCAGCTCAGAGCCCGACGTGGGGCTTGAACCCACAAACCATGAAGGTCAGATGCTCAACCGACTGAGTCACCCAGGCACCCCAAACATAATCTAAGGTATAATTGGTCTTTTGTTATTTTATAAACATCTTTGGAGAACATACCTAATTTCCATGTTTTAAAAAAAATTTTTTTAATGTTTTTTTTTGAGAGAGTGAGAGCACACATGCATGCGCGCACACAAGCCGGGGAGGGGCAGAGAGAGGGAGACACAGAATCCAAAGCAGGCTCCAGGCTCTGAGCTGTCAGCACAGAGCCTGATGTGGGGCTCGAACCCATGAACTGTGAGATCATGACCTGAGCTGAAGTTGGATGCCTAACCAACTGAGCCATCCAGGCGCCCCAAGATGTAATTAGTCTTAATGATTGAAAGGTTTTTATGGTTTGTATATGAAAATTTTATGATACTCACTATATTTCTTTGAAGAGTACGGTAACTTTATAAAAAAGGTAGAACAGATGTAGTCACATTTTATATGTAGAGAAACTTAGTTTACCTTATTTAGTGTCTTGTCTAGAAAGAGGCACCTGATCGTCAAACCCACATTTTCAGACAGTTCTGCATAGTGAGCTATAATTCACTTACTACATAATTTACCCAGTTAAAGTATACAGTTCGGGGCACCTGGGGGGCCCAGTCCGTTAAGCATCGACTTCAGCTCAGGTCATGAGCTTGTGATCTGTGAGTTTGAGTCCCGTATTGGGCTGTGTGCTGACAGCTCAGAGCCTGGAGCCTGCTTCCGATTCTGTGTCTCCCTCTCTCTGTGACCCCTCCCCCATTCACGCTCTTTCTCTCCCTGTCTCACAAAAATGAATCAATGTTAAAAATTTTTAAAAATAAAGTATACAATTCAGTGGTTTTTAGTGTTTATTTTTGAGAGAGAGATGGAGACAGAGCGTGAGCAGGGGAGGGGCAGAGAGAGAGGGAGACATAGAATCTGAAGGCGGGCTCCAGGCTCTGAGCTCTAAGCACAGAGTCTGACTCTGCACTGGAACTCACAAACCACTGTGAGATCGTGACCTGAGCTGAAGTTGGATGCTCAACCAACCGAGCCACCCATGCGCCCCAATTCACTGGATTTTAATATGCTCATAGAATTTTTGCAACGTCATTATTTTCATGATTCCCAAAATACACACTGTGCCCGTTAGCAGTCACTTCCTGTTCCTGGTGGTATCATTTGCAGCACTAGGGTTTTTAATTTTGAGGTCCACTTTCTCTGCTTTTTTTCTTTTGTGACCTGTGCTTTTAGCTTGCTGCTCTTATTTTACATGGAATACATGCAAATCAAAGGCAATTTTGTGGAAGATTCTAGATCATACTTGTGCATACTTCTTTGTACACATATTTGAATTTTCCTATAGACCTAAACGTGGGGTCCTTCTCTTGAGGATTATGTACATCCTAAATACCGCTCATGTTTTAGACTGACAGTCAGAATGCCCACACAAATTTGGTTCTTGCTAGCACTGAATACATGTACCCATTTCCCCATACGCCCAGCAAAATGGATATTATAAGACTGGTAAAGTATTCATCTGAAAATGCTGTAATTTGAATTTCCATGATGACTACTGGGAACCAACATTGTTATATACTTATCAGCTGTTTATTGCTCCTTTTTCTATAAATTTCCTTTATATCCATTTCTCTATGGATTTGGCCTTTTTCCTATTGATTAGGAGCTCTTTATATGGTCTAGGTGTTAATGATTCCTCTAATATATTACAAAGATTTTTCCAATCTGTTGTTTATGTCAACCTTCTGGTATATTTTGTCAATTAAAATTTAAGATACTTCTGTAATCAAATCTGGCTTGAGTTTTATGTCCAGAGCTTATATCATTTAAAATTAAAACTGAAAGACCCTACCTCATGTCATGCACAAAATAAAGAGCTAAACCTAAAAAATCATGCTCTAAATACATAAGAATATAATATAGTAGACTTGTTCAGCTTTTTTTAACTTAACTATTTTACTGGAGTATCAGATTTTTATTATTGTATTTGTTTAATGTTTTTTATTTATTTTTGAGAGAGACAGAGTGGCAAAGAGAGGGCAACACAGAATCCGAAGCAGGCTCTGTGCTGACAGCAGCGAGCCTGATGTGGGGCTCAAACTCACAAACTACGAGATCATGCCCTGAACTGAAATCGAATGCTCAACCAAGCCACCCAGGCATCCCTTTATTATTATTTTTAAGTATTTATTTATTTTGAGAAAGAGCGTGAGCGGGGGAGAGGGACAGAGAGCAGGAGAGAGAATCCCGCATTGACACCTGGAGCCCGACTGTGGGGTTCTATCCTATGAACCCCGGGGAGATCATGACCTCAGTGGAAATCAAGAGTCTGATGCTTCACTGACTGAGCCACCCAGGGGCTCCTGGTTGTTTGTTTTAAAATAGCCAGGAATCTGAGCCCTAACTTCTCTGCTGTCAATATCAGTTCTAGAACATGAGGCTCCTGACACGCTTTCCTGTTCTTTAGCCAGGATGGTCTTAGTTTGAAATATTAAACCGCAGAGTGATTTAAAAGCCAACACATGCCACGTCCTGCAACCTTACGTTTCATGTCTCGGCCTTTACGTTTCTCCCTCGTGCTGGGATCACTCTGGGCCTTTGCCAAACTCCCAGGACACAACATGCTTCCTGCACAATGATCACAGTCCACCGTCTGTGATGGTAAATTGCCCTCGCATGGCACCTTGCTGTTTCGATCATAAACTCCGGGAGGTAGGAGCTATGTCTTACCTGTTTCGTAGCCTCTCTTGCCAGTGATAATTCTTTGTTTCGACAGGAGAATGAATGAAGTGACACGGTTGCTTTACTTTATTTCAGCTTCTTTGCCCCAAATGCAATGCCAAGTTGGGTTCTTTCAACTGGTACGGTGAGCAGTGCTCCTGTGGGAGATGGATAACACCTGCCTTCCAAGTTCACAAGAACAGAGTGGATGAAATGAAGATGCTGCCCGTTTTGGGGTCACAAGCAAGAAAAGTATGAACTTGTGACATTTTTGAGAGCTTGGAGAGACACTTGTCTTTCCTGGTAGATTGTCTAGTTTTGAGACCTTCAGCCCTTCATTTAATGGGACTTGGAAGCTGTGCTCTGCTAGTGTCTTTACTATTTAAGTAGAATACTATATATGGAAATCAAAACTTGGAATCATGTAAATTACACTTTATTTGATAATAAAATTTTATATAGCCCAGATTCTTTCTTTGTTTCATATATTTCAAAGAGTCCTGATTTTTGGAATGTTATGTGATCTTAAGGTCTGGATGGACAAAATTATGTACAAAAATTGGAAATTATTGTATTTAAATAGATTTTCTTCTATTTCTAGAAATGCAAAGCAGATTTGTTTAGACATATTTTGAAACCTACTTCTCTTTCTTTTCTAAAAACTTTTATTTTTCTAATGTCTTATTTAATTTTGAGAGAGAGAGAGGAAGCAGGCTCTGTCTCTGAGCTGTCAGTAAGTGTCCGATGTGGGGCTTGAACCCACGAACTTCAGGTGAGATCACGACCTGAGCTGAAATCAAGATTTGGATGCTTGACCAACTGAGCCACCAGGTGTCCCCCCTAGTTTAACATTGGAAATGTTGGGGGTGTTGTCAGTGCTTTGTGAGACTATCTTAACATAGGACTTGAAGCCTTTGGTAACTTTTATAAGATAATTTTTTCTTATGAGAAACATGTTCTCCATTTCTATCTTAGCTTTTGTAGTATCTGTCCACTTTGCTTCATAGAATACTCTAGGACACTTTAAAAACAATTAGGCCGAACCATATGAATTGTGCCTTTTGTAGGGAACAAGTAGTGAGAGGTAACAAGTTGTAAGGCTCGAGTTAATACCTGCCCACACGCTGTAGCTTCTAGCACGGGGAAGAGTGCATAGATCCTAGTTGGATTTGCAGTTGTCAATTCAGTAAATATTTGCTGAGCACCTGTTGTGTGCATAATTCTAGATGATGCAGTGAACACACTAGCTATAACCCGTCTTCTTGCAATTTATATTCCAGCCAAGAGAGAGACAAAATATCTTTAATGTTTTTTAATTTTTTTATGTCTTTATTTTGAGAGACCGAGAGCAAGTGGGGCAGGGGCAGAGAGGGAGACCCAGGATCCGAAGACAAGCTCCAGGCTCTGAGCTGTCAGCACAGAGCCCGACGCGGAGCTCAAACCCACGGACTGTGAGATCATGACCTGAGCCAAAGTCGGACGCTCACCCGACTGAGCCACCCAGGCACCCCGAAAATAGCTTTTGTGAAAGAGAATTAGTATCTGCCAGTGGGAAATGAGTTTGAGGGAATTGACTTTATGTAAATTTTGAAACTTTGTGGAACCTCCACTGAGCAAATGTTTCCAGTGTAAAGAACGTTAATGTTTAACTTTTGGGTCAACAGAAAATCCATTTTGCCTTTATTCTCAAGAACAAACAAATGGAACCCTTTTTAATACTTAAGAATATAAATTTACAACATACGGGTTTACACATTTGTAGATAATAGCAATTTTAGCTTTATTTCACAGCGGTGTTTCAAGTGCAGTTAACGTAGTACTGAAGTAGTCAGCGTGCACTCTGATCATTACGGTTTCACCTGTTCCCAGCTTCCTGGAAGGGCTTTTGTGTGTTCTTTTAAGTTTATTTCTTTTAAAAAATTGTTTTTAATTTATTTTGAGAGAGAGGACAAGCAGAGTAGGGGTAGAGAGAGAGGGAGAGAGAGAAACCCAAGCAGGCTCGAACTACGTGAGGCTGGAACTCTTGAACCCTGAAATCATGACCTGAGCCGATACCAGGACCAGATGCTTAATTGATTGAGCCACCCAGGTGCCCCCTTGGAAGGTCTTTTGAAAGTTGACGGGGCTGAGGGATGCCTGGGTGGCTCAGTCGGTTAAGCGTCTGACTGCGACTCAGGGCATAATCTCGCGGTTCGTGGGTTCGAGCCCCACACTGGGCTCTGTGCTGACAGCTTAGAGTCTGGAGCCTACTTCAGATTCTGTGTCTCCCTCTCTCTCTGACCTTCCCCTGCTCCTGCTCCTGCTCCTGCTGTTTCTCTCTTGTCTCTCAAAAAAAAAAAAAGGAAAAAAGTTTCTGAATCTCTTTAGAAAAAATAAAATAAAATGGTGAAATAACAATAGTATCCAGTCTGGGTTTTTAGGGGGATTTATGGGATATAATGACAGTGCCTAGCTAGCAGCGTTCAAGATTCTTCCGTAAAATAGCTGCAACTCTTTGAGAATTTACCATGGGCTAATCACCATGCTAATCATTTAATGTGTATTCTCTAGTTTAATCCTCCTTAAATCCTATGAGATAGATCTTGTTACTCCCATTTTGTAGGTAAGATTGAGGCTCAGAAAGATTAAGTCACTTCATCAAAGTTACATTGCTAGAAAATGGTTGAATCTAGATTGGAATCAACATTTGGCTTATTCCAAATTCTGAGCTTTAAAAAAATTTTTTTTAATGTTTATGTATTTTTGAGAGAGAAACAGAGCATGAGTGTGGGGTAGGGGGCAGAGAGAGAGGTAGACCCAGAGTCTGAAGCAGGCTCCAGGCTCCGAGCTGTTGGCACAGAGCCTGACGTGGGGCCCGAACCCACAAGCCGCAAGATCCTGACCGAGCTGAAGTCGGATGTCCAACCCGCTGAGTCACCCAGGTGCCCCTGAAATCTGAGCTCTTAGCCTCTGTATTCTAGTGTTTGGATCCGCTGTTTAGGGCGATCTAGAAGACGTCATGATGGAAATATCAGAGTGGAAATGTAATAGCACGGATGAAATGCGACTTTTAAGCGAGTTGTACATTTACTGGTCGGGTACCGCACCGACATTTGCAGAAGTCTGATGAGTGCAAATTGAGCCCCACATACTATTTGTCTTAGTATTTGAAAGTTAGAAATCAAGCCACCAAACTGAATTATTCTCTTATCTTGACAAACATGCCTTCATAAAGACCTGGAAGACAAGGTTTGAGTTTAAAATTCTCTGACATTATGCAGTTCAGCGACAAAACTTCACCAGGCAGGAGAGTTGGCCCCTGACCTACAGACTGCCCCCCACCTTTCCCCACCCCTGCGTTTGTTTATGTACCCCAGGCACCCACCTCACATTTCTGAGCTTTGTTTACACCCTGGCACACAGACTGGCACAGCTCACCCTTAGGAGTCAGAGACCTAAGCACGCTTCCGAAGCAGGCGTGCAGCTATTTGCGCATAAGAAGTGTGTCTAGGAGGCGCGTGTTCTGGTTGGGCACATCGCCTTGCCACCACGGATCCTCCCCCGGTGGGAAGAGACGCTGCCAGATGCCCGAGTGGAGTCCTCAAACGTATGGACCTAGGCAAGGGCCTCCTTTAAGTCTCTAGACAAAACTCTTCCATTTTTAAAAAAAATATTTGAGAGAGAGACAGAGCATGAGCAGGGGAGGGGCAGAGAGAGGGAGACACAGAATCCAAAGCTGGCTCCAGGCTCTGAGTTGTCAGCACAGAGCCCGACGCGGGGCTCGAACCCACAAATGCAAGATGATGACCCCAGCCAAAGTGAGACGCCCAACTGACTGAGTCACCCAGGCGCCCCTAGACAAAACTCTTGCAAATTTTATTTCTTTTCCAAAGGTTTGAGTTGAAAACAAGTGAATAAAAAGGATGTAATAACATTTAACATTTATCATACAACAAAGCATAGTTACTATGAATGGAAGAAGCATATAATCAGAGTGTATAAAAAACCCTAGCCACCGTGAATTTCTTGGTGAAAAATGAAAAGAAAATTTCTTTGTATTAAAATTACAGAAGGGGCACCTGGGTGGCTCAGTCGGTTAAGCGTCTGACTTCAGCTCCAGTAATGATCTCACGGTTTGTGGATTCCAGCCCCGCGTCGGGCTCTGTGCTGACAGTTTAGAGCCTGGAGCCTGTCTTTGGATTCTGTGTCTCCCTCTCTCTTTGACCCTCCCCAGCTCATGCTGTCTCTCTCCGTCTCAAAAATAAATAAAAAAATAAAAAATAAAATAAAACTATAGAAAAAATCTTGTCACAAGTAAAGCTTTTTATTTTTTTTAATTTTAAAGCTTTTTTTTGATGTTTTATTTTTGAGAGAGTTCAAGCGGGGGGGGGTGGGCAGAGAGAGGGGGACAGAGGATCTGAAGCAGACTCTGCAATGACGGCAGTGACCCTGATGCGGGGCTTGAACACAACGAAACGCGAGATCATGACCTGAGCCAAGTCAGATGCTCAACCGACTGAGCCATCCAGGCGCCCCAAGTAAAGTTTTTACAACTTGCACACTAAAGTGGGGAATAAGCTAAAAGATGTATACTCACCATCTGCCTTCAGTGTGGTACTAGATGTCCTTGGCATTGTAATAAAATAAGGAGGAAAAAGGCTTAAGACTTAGGAAAAAACCGGAATTCACTGATAAATCTTGATATTTCAAAAAGTGAATAATTAGAAATTATGTGTCTCCTGGTGTGATGTAAGGAAGTACTAATGAAGTATTCCTGCAAAAACAAAACAGGAAACACAAACTATCTGATCAAGTTGACATTTAACTGGCAATTTACCGGAATCAATCACCACGAAGATACAAACAGAATCACAAAGTGGGAAATTCTACAGAACAAATGACAGACTCTTTAACAAATGGCATGGGGTGCCGAGAGGGAGGGGACTGTCCTATGAACAAAATGCAACCGGATGATCCTGATTTGAACAACCCAACTGTAGAAAGGCTGAACTTGGAACAGGTATTAGATAATATTAAGGAATTTTAAATTTTGATGGGTGTCATAATGGTATTGTAGTTATGGTTTCAAAAATTTGAGAAAGGCCTTGTCAGGATACATATTAGTAGAGAAATGAAAAAATTGTGTATTTTTTTCAAGGAAATATGTAACAGTAAAAACCTGAATAGATCATCATAAAGGAATGTTGAATTAGAAAAGTGATTTGGAGAATAGGAGTATGACACATTATGTAAATTAAAAAACCCAACACCACACTAAATATGTGTATCTATAAACATATTTAAACATGAGACAGGTAAAAATAAAAATGGACTTGAATGATTTCCATAAAATTCATAATAGAAGTTGTCTATGTGGAGGGAGAGAAATGAAGCATGAGAAAAAGCGGTGGGCTTTATCTATAACATTTAATTTCTTATATTATGAAAAATCTGAAAGAAAAATGTAAAAATGTATTTTTGATGATAGGGTCGCAAGTGCTTGTTTCATAGTTATCTGCGCTTTTTGGATAAAAAATAAAAATTTTGAAGAAAGATGGCTGTAGTTCAGTCATGGTGATTAAAAAACAAAGACTAGGGGCTCCTGGGTGGTTCAGTCGTTAAACTTCCGACTTCAGCTTAGGTCATGATCTCAGGTCATGATCTCCAGTTTGTGAGTTCCAGCCCCGTTTAGGGCTCTGTACTGACAGCGCAGAGTCTGGAGCCTGCTTCGGATTCTGTGTCTCCCTTCTCTCTGCCCCTCCCCTGCTCAAGTCGTCTCTGTCTCTCAATAATAAACATTAAAAAACAAAACAAAAACAAAGGCTGGGGTATCTGAGTGTATGCACAAGACTCTCTATGGTTTTATTTTAGGGTTTTTTTGAGGGTCAGTTATTGAATAGAGGTGATATATATTTCACCTTACATCAAAACTGGTTAGTTCTCTGATGATAAAAGGAATAATTTCGGGAATTTTTTCCGGTTTTGCGCCCCAGGACTATACTGAATACTGTGGATTATGCAATCTGTAGTAATCCCACAGCCACGAGGAGTTCGCTGGATTCTGGGAAGCGTTTGTTTGGTTTAGTAACCAGGGGAAAGATTCCCCTTGGTCCTAGAGGGATACATGTTCTTGGGGTATTTGAAATACTCGCCGCTGAAATGCCGTAAGAAGGAATTGTATTACGTAGCATTCTTGAACTTGTTCTATCAAACTCAATTCAAAATTTCAGTGGGAGTTCGTGATGTGAACTTCTACTAAACAAAACCGAATCTTCAGTTTCAGCAATTAAGAGATTGGGAATCTACCTTATTGTAGGTAGGGTAAACTCGCTCGGATTTCCACTACTAAGTACTATGCGTTAGGAACGCCTGTCTAGGAGATAGGTTTGATCACGAGGAGTTCCGTCTTTTCTATTCGCCTTGCTTATATTTGTTTAAATGAAAGCGGGCTTTCTGGAAGTACTTCGGCCCGCGCTGCTGTTGACCGCAGGTACTGTGCCCGTGAAGAGGCGGGTCTAACGACCGTGGCACAACGGCTGAGGTTTTCCTTCACACACTCGCGTGTACGGAAAAACTCTGCAATGACGGCAAGCGATTGCAAAAAAATGAAATCCAATTTACTTTATTGGTCTCTGACTTTGTTCTGAGATAGCTACACAGTGGTATTAACGAGGATATTCAAGGAACAAGCCGGTCTATACAGGAAGGGCTTTTCGTTTTCCTTTTTAGTATTGTCAATACATTTTAGTTAAGGAAAGTAGGGCTTATGTGTCTTTTTTTCCCCCCTTAAAACAGGGGGACAGAAAGTGCCGAAAACTCCCATAGGGAAATAAGTTACTCGGAGGCCGGTTTAAAACGCGCTCCGTCTCTGACGTTTCTCCTTTAATTTGCGCAAACTCCCCGGGCGGCGGAAGCAGTTTGTCTCCACTCGGCCACCGTCCCGGCGCAGGCGGGGAGTAGTTTGTCCGCTCGCCGCCACCGTCCGAGTTATTAGTCTCCGAGTTCCAGGCCAAGGGAGCGTGCGGTGTGCGGGAGCCGGCTGGCGTTGCCGGCACCATGGAGTCGCCTCTGAGCCCGGGCCTCTGTCACCGAGCCGACGAGGACTGGGGTGAGTGGCGGCCGCGGGGTTCCCCCCTCCTTCTGCCCACTGGTGGAGGCAGGTGTGGGCGAGCCGCGCCCCGGGAGCCGGCGCTCACTCTCCGCTCCCGTCGCGGTCCTGCCTGGGAGAGGTTGGCAGAGCCGGCCGGTTTCTGCCCTGGCAACCGCCAGCGGAAAATGCTGCCTGATCGGAATTATTACCGTTTTTCACCGTTTGCGCCGGGAAAGTACCAGGTGGTCATGATGTGGGAGCGAAAAGGGCGTGGGTAAGAAGCAGAGGGCAGGACGGCCGTGACCACCGGGAAGGCCGGAAGCTGTTTTCTCAGCGTGGGATGTGGGCGGTGATTGCCGTGGAGTGTGCCTGTCCGAGTGTGTGTGACAGAATGGGAGTGTGTACGAGGACCTTCATGTCGCAGCTGCCATTGTTGGTCTAGGCTGATGTGCATCTTGGCAGAGGACCAAGGCACCTGACCTTGGGTCCCTGACTCCTAGAGTTAACACTTAAAAACGGATGTAATCCCGACTGCCCTTCAGCAACAGCTCTAATGTGTTTGTTTTTTTTTAAAATTGTTGTTTCGTATATTTTTGTTTGGTTTTGTGATTAGGAAGAATGGAATGCAGTGGGAATGACAGTGGGGGAAACTTTGTCATGTAGGTGTTTGGAGGAAACTTCGTTGCGGGACAGAATACTAATGCTGTTCTCCGGCTCCAGCGAGAATTTGGGACTTCGTACGTAGGTCTCTGAGTGGGCCATGGAGTGAGCCTACGCCTTTCACCTACTTTGGAACTTGGGGGGAACCTAGACTGGTCATCTTTCCCCCTTGGGCCATCATTCTTAGTTGCAAGAGTGTAATCTCAATTCTATTTATTGAACTCAAGTCCTCATATGATTTTCTAAAGGCAGAACTCCTCTTAGATTATATGCAGTGACAGGTTTATTTCAGTCTTTGGGTAGATTTCCTGGGAGTTGCCGGAAAAACTTTAGACTATAAATTTCAAGTGTGTTTTCCTGAGCTATATATAGTGGTGGTAGGAATAATTACCATTTATCTAGCCCTTCATTTGCGTCAGGTGTCCTGCTAGGCTCTTAATGTGCATTGTTTTCTTTAATCTTCCCTACAGCACAAGGAGGGGAGGTATTATTAATTTATAGTCTAAAAAAAACAGGCTGAGAGAGAGTGGATGATCAGTGTTCTAGCAAGTGAGTGGTGTGAGCAGGATCAGGAGGTTTGTTTTCCTCCAAAGCCTGTGCTCTTTGTCACTATTCCGGAATGCTTTCCTAAATTATGTCTAGAAATTTGATTCTTCCCAAGATCCACGCCCTCCGTCAGTTATTAATAAATCTAGAATCTCAGGTAGTTATGATTTTTCTCAGCTGGGCAACTATTATATTTTCATGATATCTCTTAAAGCATAACTGTGGGGCGCTTCCTCATAGCATTATTTTCTCTTCTGTTACTCAGCCTGCATTTTGGTGATTAATCTGATACATTGACTCCTGGCCTTCCTGTTCTTTTATAGAGAGAGCATTCAGTTCTTCATGGTCGGTTCGCTGACTCAACTCAGGTATCCTGCCCTGCCGCTCCCTGAAAGCGCTCATTTCCCGTTGTTTTCAGGGCTTCACTTTTCACACTGTTGAGTCTCTTAGTTGAACACTTTAATTCACATTCATACATTCATTAGGGGTTCAGTAGTGGGGTGGATTTTGCAGGCACTAAAATGAAACAGTACTGTCTGAAGGCATTTTTCAGTAGGATACGGATTTTTTTCTGGGAGTTGCCATTTTGAGTATTCAAATACTTCACTGATTCATTTGACTTTTTTTTTATATTAGAAAAATATAATGGCCAGTTAAATTTTAAAATTCAGATGATGAGATTAGAACTTGTGACTCCAACTTTGAATAATTAAATAAAGTGGTTAGCTCAGAGCAGCCTGTGGTGGGATGTGTTCTTTCTTTCCCTTTAACTTTGGCAATGAAATTTAGAGCAGGGGTTTGCAAACATTTTCTGTAAAGGTCCAGATAGTAAGTATTTTAGTCTTTGTGGTCCTGTGGTCTCTGTTGCAACTACTCAGCTCTGCTGTTCCGGTGCAGAAGCAGCCAAAGCCAGTGTAGACTGAACGTGTAAGTGGATATGACTCTGTTTCCATACAACTTTTTATTTGTGGGCACGAAATGTGAAGTTCACATCGTTATTTTTAATGCTTTGTAGGCTTTTTGGGGTACAGTTTTACATTACAAAATAATTGAGCAGGTAGTAGGTAGAGTTCTGTATGCCCCACCCCCACCGCCATTTTCCACGTTGGCGACATCTTGCCTTAGTGGAGCGAATCTGTTATAGTTGATGATCCAGCATCGATCCAGTATTACTGACTAAAGTCTGTAGCTTCCATTCAGATCCCCTCTGTGTTGTGCATGCTGCGGGTTTTGACAAATGCCTCATGTTACACATGAACCTACCAAGTACTGTACCTAAAAAATCCCCTGTGCTCCGCCTGCTCCTCCCGCTCCTCCTTCCCTCCCTCCTGCTGAGCCCCAGCAACCACCCATCTTTCCTCTAGTTTCGCCTTTACCAGAATGTCATAGTTGGAATCATACAGTCTGCGCTTCTTCCACTTAACAACATGCATTTAAGATCTATAATTTTTCAAGACTTGAAAGCTCTTTTTTTTTAAGCATCAATTAATATTCCGTTGTATGGATGTACCACCGTGTGTTAGTCTCTCAGCCTGCCGGAACAAACGACCACAGACTGGCTGGCTTAAACAACAGAAATTTATTTTCTGACCGTTCTGGAGGCTGGGAATCTGAGATCAGGTGCCAGCAAGGTCAAGTTCTGGTGAGGGCTCTCTTCTTGGCTTGTAGATGGTTGCCTTTTTACTGTGTCCTCACCAGGCAGGGGCCTGAGAGGTACAAGAGAGGGAGAGGGGTGAGGAGAGAAGGGCGAAAGAGGAGAAGGGGGTGGGGAAGGATCTCTCCCCCCCCCTTCCTAGAAGGCCACAGTCCTATCAGATTAGGGCCCTATGCTTCTCTCTTACATTGTCATTTCATCTTGATTCTCTTCTTAAAGACCACCCTCTCTCTGGACATAGTCACACTGAGGGTATGGCTTCAAGGTATAAATTTGGGGGGACACAATTCAGTCCATAGCACAGTTTGCTTATCCATTTACCTGTTGAAGGACACCTTGGTCGCTTTCACACCCTGGCAGTTAGATGTTCACACGCAGCTTTCTGTGTGGACAGGTTTTCAAAACATCTGGGCGAATACCAAGAGGCACAGTTTCTGGCTCGTACGGGAAGAGCATGTTTAGTTTTGGAGGAAACTTCCAGACTGTCTCCCAACGTGGCTGTACCGTTTTTGCTCTCCCACTAGCAGTGAGCGAATGCTCCTGTTTATTCCATAACCTCACCACATTCGATGTCGCAGGTGTTTTGGGTTTTGGCCATCCTGATGGGGTTGGGGGGGCGGTGTGATCTTGTTTTAAATTTCAGTTACCGGTGCCACGTGATGTGGAGCATTTATCTGCCTGTTCACCACCTGCAGGCCCTCTCCTCCTCCTCTTTGCCTCCCTGTCTCCACTTTGAGCAGAAGCCACCGCTTTGCCACGGGTAAGGTGTATCTACCACAATCAGAAGCCTCCATCTGCTTCTGTGGTTTCTTTTTGCATCTTCAGTCTCTTCTGTGAAAGTTGGCCTTCCAGCACGACCACAGCCCAGCTGCTCGCGTTAACAGCTGCTTTCTCTGGAGGCTTGGTGGATGGAGGCCGTTTTCATTCTCAAAACCTTTTTGCCATTGGGGCCCCTAACGGTGGGATAATCATCATGTTTTGCACTCTGCTTTCAGCTCACATTCCTTTCATCCTCCCCGAGAAACATCCAGTTTAAAATTTTTAAAAATGTTTTATATATTTTTGAGAGGGAGAGACAACATGAGCAGGGGAGAGTCAGAGAGAGAGGGAGACACAGAATCTGAAGACAGGCTCCAGGCTCTGAGCTATCAGCACAGAGCCCGACACGGGGCTCGAACCCAGGACCCATGAGATCATGACCTGAGCCGAAGTCGGACACTTAACCAGCTGAGCCACCCAGGCTCCCCAGCATCCAGTTTTTAGATCTCACGTTGTCACAGTATGCTGTCCTCTGTCTCCGTTACACTCAGCAGGTGTCTGCTGTTTCCCAGTTTATTCTCCCTCCCTCCCTCGGAAGAATTTAAGCACCCAGCTTACTGTCACTTTTCTCAAATATTCCTTCCTTGGATGATTTCAGATTCTCAGAGAAGATACTTCAAATACCCTGACCTCTCGTTTCCTGGGCCTCCTCTCCACCAGTGGTGTTGCCTTCCACCGCGTCTCAGCCATTCACTCCCCGATCATAAGCCGGCAGCTTGTCGGTACTGAGAACCGGCTCTGTTTCAACACCCCGCACTCTGCCCGCCACCTCCTGTCTTACCCACTTACTCCCTGCAGCCCTCCACCAGTTTCTGCGACCCTGTGGACATGCCAGCTTTGCACTGTCCCCCGTTTCCTCTGCGTCCTCACTTCCCCCTTGCCCAGTTGGGTTCCACGGGCAGCCATAACCTCACTCCTACCCTGGTCTGCCTCTTGTTCTGTAGTTCTGTCTCGGGTGAACCACAGCCTCGGCTAAGTCTCTCCGATGTAGGACAGTCAGCTGAACCAGGCCTGGCGGCGGTGGCTGGCGGGTCTCATTGGCCTGGTCCTCTCATTCTCCACTTTGATGTTTGTTTTTATGAAGCGTCTTCTCTCTTGGAACCTCCGTGACTTGCCCCTCCCCTGGAGTCAGGAGAGAACCTCCACAGTCTCCCATTTCCTCCCCTGCCCACCTACCCGCACACTTCTGGTACGCTCTCCCTTCTCTCTTCAGTCCTTGAGCACGAGTGGCCTCTCGCTGGGGCCACATGCGCCGTCCGCCCCTCCTCTTGAGCCAGGAGTGTCGCTCAAGCCTTCTTGCCTGTTTCCTGCATCATCGTTTCCCCCGTGCCGGATCATCTGTGCTCGGCAGTAAACATAGAGTCGTTGCTCCCATTTAGAGGGAAGAAAAAACCCTCCGCACCCTCTCTAGAGGTTACTTCCCCTCCAGCCGCGACTGCGTTTTTCTTTATTTTACAGCAGGATTCTTAAGAAAGCAGAACCAAACATGTGCACCGACCGCCGTTTCTGCTGGTCTCTTGCTCTCCCCACAGCTGGGCTCCCCCACGCCACCAGAGCCGCTCTTACTGAGGTCACCACCGAGTTCTAGTTTGTCGTCCTGTCAAACTTACAAGAAATAAATGAATAAAAGGTCACAGTTGAGGTCACAGCTACCATAGTTTCCTACTGTGAAGGGACATCTAACTACTGGTGGGGCGGGACTGGGGCGAGCGGTGTGGGAACGGGCCGTGGGTCTTAGAGATGCTTCACGGGTGACCGGCACCAGCACTTTCCTGGGGACACTTCAGGGATAGTCTGGAGACGTGCCGATGTATTAATCAACCCACTTTCAACTTCTTATTTTAAACCACAGGAAAGGTTTTGTTCAGAAACCACAGAAAACCAGAAGATCGCTGTAGTGATCCCTGTTATTTCCCTTATCTAGATTTACCAACTGTGAACATTCTTTATTACCCTCACTTCCCTCCTCTTTCATCATCTGAAGGTAGGCTACAGATAACATGAAACTCGTAAGCATTTCATCATGTACCTCCTGAGAACAAGGAAATAGGTATGTTTTTTTTTAACAGCATGGATTCATACTGATACCCACAGTTCAAAGCCGGTGCCGCTGGGTTCTTTCTCGCCTTCTTACATTGCCTACTTGTATTTCTTTTTTTTTTTTTTTTTTCATAAAAACCCTGACTCCCAGTAATATCCTGTGTTTTTAGTTCACTTTAGCTGTGCTGCTGAGGATGGACTGAAGGGTGGGGCCCGGGCGGAAGCTGAGAGGCCATTTGGAGGCCTGCCATAGAAATCCGGTTGAACTGCCGTGCTGGCCTCGGAGGTGTGGCCGTGGTTGGGTTAAGGATTTGTACGAATACATACATACACGTGTACTTAAGTATAATATAAGTTTAATATACTTAATTATATTAAAAACTTTTTTAATGTTTATTTTGAGAGACAGAGAGAGAGCAAGTGGGGGAGGGGCAGAGAGCGAGGGAGACACAGAGTCGGAAGCAGGCCCTAGGCTCTGCACTGTCAGCACAGAGCCCAACACACGAACGTGAGATATGACCTGTGCCGAAGTCAGAGGCTTAACAAACTGAGCCGCCCAGGCTCCCCTGTCTTTTTTTCTTTAAAAAAATTTTACTTATTTTTGAGAGGCAGAGTGCAGATGGGGGAGGGGCAGAGAGTGAGGGAGACACTGAATCCGAAGAGGCTCCAGGCTCCAGGCTCCGAGCTGTCAGCACAGAGCCCGACGCTGGGCGTGAACCCACAAACCGTGAGATCATGGCCTGAGCCAAAGTCATATGCTTAACCGACCGAGCCACCCAGGCGCCCTGCTGTCTTAATAATGTTCTTTTTCCTTTCTTGACAGGATCCTACCCACAAACACACGGTTTTTACTTCTCAGGTCTCCTAAATGTGCTTCAGTCTGTAATGGGTTCTTAGTCTTTTTCTGTCTCTTGTGTCCTTGACGGTCTTGAAGAGTACGGGTCTTCTATTCTCAAGGTGACCCCCAGCCCCGGTCTGTCCGAGGTTCCTCATCAGAGCCAGGCCGGGCCTCCGGGGCAGGAATGCCGGGGCAGGGAGGCTCTTGGCTCTGCCTGAGTCACATTTGGAGGCACGCCATGTTGTCTTGTCCCAAGGTGAAGTCTCCTTGATCACATGGTCAAGTTGGTGCCTGCCTGGTTTTGCCACTGTAAAGTCGCTACTTTTCCTTTTGTATTCGATTGCGGTTTTGGTGGAGACAGTCGGACACGACACGCATCTTCTCTTCCTTGTTGAACCTCCAGCCCGCAGCCCTAGCTTCCATCCATGGTCCCTGCCCGCACCAGCGACCACGCTAATGCCAAGTGGTGATTATCTGTGTCATTCTGTTTGCGTTTACTAGTTGACGGTGTAGTGTAAGTGAGGGCTTTCCCTAGGTATGTGTGTGGGTATATATATGTATCTATTTCATTATGACTCCGCTGTTTGAGTCAGTGGGTTAAAATCTGGTACTCCCTTTTTATTTTGGTGCTCAGATTTTCCCCAGTTTGACCAGTGGGAGCCCATTCCTATCAACTCTTTTACTCTTTTGACACAGTCCAGTCATTCTCTGAGAATTTCCTTATTTTCTGGCCCAAAAGGCTTTTTTTTTTTTTTTAAGGATTTTTCATTCTTACCTTGTGCTTTCCCAACTTTAGCTTTGGAATCAGCCATTTCTCCAAGGAGCTCTTTAGTGGACTTCCATTTAGTGGAGGATGGCATTTAGCATCCAAGATCTGAGCACACAGTATTTTCCTTGCTACTGGGATATCACTGTTCTCAGACCTTTCAGCCCTCAGAACCAGGAAGTGTGCGGGTATGTGTGTGTGTGTGTACATGTACACATCTGCAAGTCTTCTGTGTACATACATATTTTAGAAATGGGTTCATACTACCACTGCCAGTCCAGCGTCTTAGGCTCTTTCCTTCCCTTGTTTGAAAACTCTTTCTTAGGTAGTGGGAAACCTGGCTCCAGGTATTTTAGGTGTATCTGGTCATTGGTTCAGTTGATGAAAGCATTTGTTCAGTGTCCTCATTCTCATAAACAGTCAGGCTGCCTCTTCCATCTGCCACTCTGTTCTCCCTCCTCCTGCCCCATTTCCGTGGCAGCCCCCCCATCCCACTTCCTTGGACACCAGGCCCATTGCCACAGTGATGACACGTGGACCCCATCACCCTCATTGCCCTGCCTCCTCAGAAGCTGATGTCTCGGTGTTGGGAAGGGCACAGAAATAAAGAGAGGACGGGAGGGGAAGGAGGAATGGGAAGGAAAAGTAAGAAGCCAGATTATGGGCACGGAGCTTGGGGGCAGAACCGATGGGAGTTGCTGGCGGTTTGAATCTGGAGAGTGAAGAAGAGATGCAGTGACTCCAACCAGGGTCTTTGACTTGAGCTACGGGGAGAATTGAATTGTCATTACTGAGATGAGGACAACGCAGTAGGGGATTTGGGGGGGGATGGTGATCAGGAGCTAAGTTTTGGATGTGCTGAGTTTGAGACCTCCAAGAGGAGATGGCCCAAGAGATGTACTCTGTCCAAGCATCCCGATGTATGGGCTGGACGTGTATTTTTGGGAATCTTTGGGATGTAGATGCTGTTTAAAGCCATGAATTCAGCTGAGATCCCAGGAGTGGAATAGGTAGAAGAGTTTATGCTGAGCTCAGGGACAGGTTCACGCTGGGAGGTGAGGAGGACCTGGCAAGGTAGGGTCAGCCAGTGAGGTGGGAGGAAAACCAGGGGATTGTGGTGATCTGGGAGCCAGGTGGAGCAGAGGTTTCAATTAATCGGAAAACATGAGCTCTGTCAAATGTTGCTGATGGGTCAAGACAATGACCTTAAATCTACCATCGAATTTAGCAACATAGAGATCATTGGTTAATATGGGGGAAGAGAAATGAGAGCAGGAAGGGAGAATTCTCTCCGGGAATTCAGCCTCGGTGTAAGGCGCACGGCCACGGGTACCTGCTTAGAGGTTTCTGGCTCTGCCGCTGAGCGTAAGGCAGTCCTTTTGTGCGGTGAGTTGTGTGAATAACCTCTCATTATTACCACACACAAAGTCTGTTGCTAGGTATTACTTCGGTGTGGGTTGGCGAGGTGATTGTGGCCTTGGCTGAGTTAACGATGGCCTGGCAGTGTAGCTCTTGCGTATGTTCCAAGTGAGGAGATCCCCAGCGCAGAGCCAGTGGCGTGGTACTGGGGAGAATAAGCTTGTTTTTGTTTTTCAATTAAAAAAAATTTTTTTTTATGTTTCTATTTATTATTTGTTATTGAGACAGAGAGAAACAGAGCATGTGTGGGGTAGGGGCAGAGAGAGAGGGGGACACAGAATCCAAAGCAGGCTCTAGGCTCTGAGTTGTCAGCACAGAGCCCGATGTGGGCTCGAACCCACGAACCATGAGGTCATGACTTGAGCCTAAGTCTGCCGCTTAACCAACTGAGCCACCCAAGCGCCCCTGTTTTTAATTTTATTTACTTATTCTGAGAGAGAGGAGAGAGGGAGAATGCAAGCAGGGGAGGGGCAGAGAGAGGGAGAGAGAATCCCAAGCAGGCTCTGCACTGTCATCATGGAGCCTGATGCCGGCGCAATTGTAGGAACCATGAGACCCTGACCTGAGCTGAAATCAAGAGTCGGAAGCTTAACTGACTGAGTCATCCAGGCACCCTGTAGGGAGTATAAAAGCAAACTTATATTTGGAAAACTCTTTGAAGTTCTTGAGATTCCAAAAATGTTAGAGAAGATGGACACTTTTCAGGTTGTGTGGTAATCGGCTGCCTTTGTCCTTGTCAGCATCTTGACCTTTGTCTACAAGTAGTTTCAACTTAAGTTTATTGAGGAATATTTTGTGTCTGTAATGATATCTTAAAAAAAAACTTACTGCAGTTTTTTAAAAGATTTTATTTTTAAGTAATCTCTACACCCCACATGGGGCTTGAACTCTGAGACTCTGAGATCAAGAGTCACATGCTCACTGACTGAATCAGACAGACGCCCCTGTGATGAAATCTTATTAGAAAATTGGAATTCGTTAGATTTGCTGAAATAAATGTAATGGTTGAGATAAGTGAGTCCTTTATTTTTTTATTTTTTATTTTTTTAACATTTATTTATTTTTTGAGACACAGAGAGAGACAGATCATGAACAGGGGAGGGGCAGAGAGAGAGGGACACACAGAATTAGAAGCAGGCTCCAGGCTCTGAGCTGTCAGCACAGAGCCCAACATGGGGCTCGAACCCATGAACTGTGAGATCATGAGCTGAGCTGAAGTTGGACGCTCAACTGACTGAGCCACCCAGGCGCCCCGTGAGTCCTTTTTTATTTAGATACAAAGTTGGTTTCACCCTCAACTTAAGGCTTGGATGGCAAATACGTGCTACATATGCTGCCATATTCCTCTCAGCATCCATCACTGCTCATCAGCCACAGGACATGCTCATGCTGAGCCCAGCTGTCGCCTCAGAATTCGTGTCGGTGATGTTCCAGAAGGTTGCTACCACTGAGTCCAGTGTGACCCGACATAAAACTTGTTTGTTAATCCCTGGTGTAAGGATTTAGATCACAAGATAATTCTGTGGACAACACGTAAATTAGAAACAGCTTGGAATTGGTTGTCATTCACACTGCTAGCGTTTGCCAACAATAGTAATGGCTGATGAGAAACCCTAATAGAACTGGGTTACAGTGCTTATTCTTTTGTTGAAATGTTGAATTGACAGTTAATCTCTGTTTTTTATGCACAGATTCTACCCTCTTTGCTGAACTTGGCTATTTCACAGACACTGAGGACCTGCAATTGGACCCAGCAAAGGAAACTTACGTAAGTATTTACTAGAGGGGAATGACTGAATAATGTGATATTTAATCTTTAATCACTGCATGTTGGTTTTAGGATAACGGGTTTAGGCTAGTGATTTAAAGTCTAAACAATTTAATGTTAAGTATAAAAACTAGTAGCCATTTTTTTACTCAGTAAATTTAAGATTGTAGAAATTGCATCGATCTTGGTGCGATAAGACTTGTATTCTAAGTTTACTTTGGCCCCGGGTTGGGTGACTTGGAAAAGTCAGTTAGCTGCCTACTTTTTTTTGGCATTTATAGATGCTTTGCCGCAGAAGGGAAATGATGATGTTAGAGGTGAATGTGAGTCATGGACCCAGTCAAGTAGAACTTACTGACTTATTTTTTAAAAGTTATATATCTTTAGTATAGAAAGCTCTGAAACTCAGACATGTCCTTATTTTTTGCCTTTGAGTGGTTAGAAGTCTGTGTAAAAGCTGTTATAGCACTTTGAGTCCTCAAAAGTATCTTTTTTCTTTTTTGTGTTGATACATCATACATTGGTCCATAGAACTCTTATTTTATCTTATTCTCTAATGGATGAGGTGCTGTTCACTTGGAAAGTCATTCAAGTGACAGAGTGAGTTTATATGTACATCAACCAGGTTGGATATTTGTTACTTATTTTTTAAGCCCTTATTAACCTGAGTATAAAAATACATAGTGTTTACTTAGTGAGTTTCTCAGACATTTCTCATAGAATAATGTAGCAGTTTTAGTATGAATCCGTAGAAGAGAGTAGAATATAGAATAGATTAAAAAGATTTTTTAATGTTTATTTTTGAGAGAGGGAGAGAGAGAAATAGAGAGAGAGAGAGAGAGAGAGAGAGAGAGGGAGACAGAGTGTGAGTAGGGGAGGGGCAGAGAGAGGGGGAGACACGGAACCTGAAGCAGGCTCCAGGCTCCGAGCCATCAGCATAGAGCCGGAGGCGGGGCTCGAACCCACCAACTGGGAGATCATGACCTGTGTCTGTCAGCCTCTCAATCAACGGAGTCCCCCAGGCCCCCCGCCACCTTCTCTCCTTTTGTTCTCAATAAAAATGAACCGCAAAATAGACATTTTGAAATAACTATTATTTTAGAAATTATTGCCAAATGATTGTTAATAATTAAGAGATTAATGTTTACTTTTTGCCCGAGGCTTACTTTCTTCCCTGTTGCTATTTCATTATCTGTCACATTAAGTTAATATTAACAGCCTTGAACTTTGTGGTACTGTTTGTATATTTTAACTTCTGTCTTTCCATAACCCTAGACACTTAAGATAATAGTACTGTCTTGGTCTCAGACTCATGTAAGGGCTTTGAAATCACATGACTGTTTGTTATTTATGTATAAAGTATAAGATGGCTATTCAGATGACCCAGAATACACTTCTATTTAAGTTAAAAAAAAAAAAAAAACTGTCATCTAAATGAAAAAAAAAAAAGAACTTATGAGTCCCTCTAGGAAGTGTATTGACTTCTATTTGAGAAACTTCGTTTTATCTTCTAGGATTAAAAAAAAAAGAAATTTTATTTTAGAAGTTCGGAAAGGTACTGTACAGTAGAAAAAAGAAAATTGCCCCCTTTTCTGTGGATCTCTTCTTGCTTACATAACCATCTTATTTATTAAAAAAATTTTTTTTAAACATTTATTTCTGAGAGAGACAGAGCCTGAGCAGGGGAGGGCCAGAGAGAGAGGGAGACACAGAATCCGAAGCAGGCTCCAGGCTGTGACTCTTGGCACAGAGCCCAATGCGGGGTTCAAACTCACAAACCATGAGATCGTGACCCGAGCTGAAGTCAGACGCTTAACTGACTGAGCCCCCCAGGTGCCCCGTAACCATTTTAATATTTGGTATAATTAAAGAGTCAGCTGAAGTCTCATGATTCCTTGCATGTATTTTGGCCACATCAGTATTCTTCCCAGTGTTACATAGAGACGATGCTGTATGCAGGCATTTGCTTTGACTCATTTTCACTAATGGCATTGGGAAAACTTCCTTTGGAGGGTCTCCCGTATGACAAAAGACCAATTTTGTGACTCTAGTAATGGTCGATTTCCATGGAAAAGAATGACACCAACTGAGTCTTTCCTACGTTGACTCCGTTACGTCCTTCCTGCTTGTTCCTGCCACACTTCAGATAACTGGATTGGTTTTGCTCTAGGCCATCCGTATTCCCAAGATGAACCCGTTGACTTAGAGAATTATTTTAACTAAGTTGGGTAGTAGCAGTTAAACTATTTATGGCTGGTTGTGTCTGATAGTTTGATTTCTAGACCTTTTTATTCTTCTCATACCCTTTTGCTGATTTGAAACCTACAGGAAAACAATTGTGATACTCTTGATTTTGACTTGGACTTGATGCCTTGGGAGGCAGGCGTCTTGGACATCAAAAACGAGTTCTGTGCAGGTAATGGGGTATTTCATTGGTAAAAATGTTAAACACACCCATTTTATTTGTAGTTTGCTAACAGCTGATACTAGGTGGGGTCATTGGGCTACTGTGATGGGTTAAAGAAGTTCCCGGGACTACTTTTGTTACGGCAGTGCACATAGAACTTTCTTGCCAGCGTGGCTGTAAAGAATTTCATGTAATGTTTCAGTTGCATAATGAATTAAAAGTTCATATCTGAAATCCTGATTTTGAATTACATATGATATCGCCGTAAGAGGTTAGCCTGTCTGAGCACCAGACAGAATTTAGGGAATCAAAGAGAAGAAGCTTGGGAAGAAGGGGTCCCCTGCATCTGATAGACGTACTTCTCCGGAAGGCGCACTCCCTAGTCAATGCTAGTGTTTTTAAGGGACCCTGATGGAGTAGGTTTGGGATGTGCCCGGAGAGACTGGGACCTGGAGGAAACTCTCTTCCGGGACGAAGCTGCTGGGAGGAGGCAGAAACCCCCTTCTCGCCTCTCTCCGCTTGAGCGGCCTGCTAGTCTCTCCCATTGTGGGCCTACACGGGAGCCGGCTGGATGCGAGTTAGTAACGTGCGTCGCAGACTCTATGTGGGAGGTGGCCTCAGCGCTGAGAGACGGTCAGTCAGCAGCACATCCTCCTGTCCACTTGCAGTCCGCCTCTCCCTGCATGTCCCAGGCCCTCATTTTATGTGTTTCTGTGTCTTGCTCAATACTTGTCTTCCCTCAGAGAATATGGGCTACGCAAGGCCAGTGTTCGGGTACAATTGTCATGTAGCAAATTACTCTGGAACTTCATGGCTTAAAACAACAACCATTTTATTATGCTCCCAGGACCAGCGAGTCAGGAATGTGCACAGGGTACACCGAGAGTGGCTTATTTCTGCTCTGTGATGTCCAGACCTCAGCCGGGAAGATCAGAAGGCTGGAGGAGCTGGGAAGTTGGGGGCTAGAGTTGCCTTAATATTTCTGCACTCAAGTGTCTCTGGCCTGGCCCGGATGGCTCCGTGACTAGGACTGTCGAGCCGAGCCCCTGCACACGGCCTTCCCGGGGGGCTCGGCTTCCTCTCCGCCCGCGGTCTCTGGCGGTCCGCCTTCAGAGCCTCCCGTGTGAGGGTCCCAGCACGCAGAGCGGACGCTGCGTTCGCCTGACGTCACCCAGCGTTGGAATCCAGAGAGCATGACTTCGTACTCTGTTGGGTGAAGGGGTCATAAGGCCACCTTGATTCAAACGGAAGGAAATAGAAGCTAGTGGGGAAGGGCAAGATCCCATTATGGATCAGGACGGATGGCAGAGATTTTGCGGCTCACTTGGGACGTGTCCTACGTCTGTCGCAGGGACGTGCCGTGCCTCTCTCGTTCCTACCCTGTTGTAGACTTCACACCCAAGGACGTGGCCTGGGCGGTGGTTTTTGTGAGTTTTAATTGTATTGTCGAAAGTGGTTTCCATTTGTTGCTGGTTTCTTAACACTTTTTAAAAGTTATTTTTGGAGGAATCTGTCGTGTTTTGCATGTGTAATATTCCAAAGGTACAAAAGGCCTAAAGAGTAGAAGGCTGTCTGCTCCTGCTGTCGTTCTGCAGCCAGCACGTTCTCCCCGGAGGCAGCCACGGCTCCCGGGGTGGCGCGTGGACCCTTCCTGAGATCCGGTGCCCGAGAGCGCAGATGCGTGCATAGACACGTCTGTCCTTATCACACACACGGCAGCACGCCAGAGTCACTGTTCTCCGCATCTGGAATTTGCATTCGAGGAGCTGTTTTGGTGACCTTCGCTTCAGTGTGATTGGATTTTAAGAGTAGGTTTTACCTTCTTTCTTACTAATTGTATTGAGTTTTTACTCTGTGCTTTTCCGTTAAAGATGTGAAGGCCAAACCTCAGCCACTTTCTCCAGCCTCCTCGAGTTGTTCAGCCTCCTCTCCGCAGTTAGTGGACTCTTACTCTTCAACCCAGCACGTTCCTGTGAGTAGCCAGCAAATCACGGTGGCTTTACGGTGATTTGATTACCATGCTGTCTGGGAGGGATGCATTTGGAGGAGGCAGTTCACGTTTATTAACTGCTACTCCGACCCTTTTTATCTTCTTCAATCCTAAGGAAACAGTCTTGAGGAAGGGCCTTGGGAGAGCAGAAAGTTCTTTGTGTGTTTCGTCTTGGCCTCCTTCCCCCGCGTTCTGGCCTTCATGATTTCACTGTTTCATTGTTTTCTTTGCACTTCACCAGTACCCAGTGTGTTCTTCATTTACTGTACTGTCTGTTTTCCCTGGCGTCCTCCCTCCCGCCTGTTAGAAAGTAACAGTCTTTGAGGACAGGGAAGACTCTAAGATGGTCTGTTTGCGTAATGCTTTGGCCATAGAACCTGGAATGGATTTCTTAATTCAGGAATGCTTAGTACTACCTTTGAATGGACTGAGGTTTTATTTTTTAACTTTTTAAAGTTTAGTTATTTTGAGGGAGTGAGAGCACAGGCAGGGCAGGGGCAGAGAGAAGGAGAGACAGAATCCCAAGCAGGGTCCGTGCCACCAGTGCAGAGCCGGATGCGGGGCTCGAACTCACGGACTGCGAGATCATGCCCTGAGCCAAGATCCAAGAGTTGGATGCTTAACTGGCTGTGCCATCCAGATGCCCTGGGCTGGGTTTTTATAAAAATCTGTTAACTTTTTAAATATGCTTTTGTTCTCTATCCAGACCAAAGCTCTGAGTCTGGGAAAAGGAAGTATCGAAGTATTCAGGTGCTTTTTTGAATGGGGAGAGAGAAAATATAAGAAGAAAAATTCAAATTAATACTGGAGTACATTATACCTGCTGTAAATTGGGGTGTCTTCATTACATGGTCCGCTGTGAATTCTGGACAGTTTGATCCAACTAATGTCTTTACGGTTCATCTCCTCGGTCTCTGCCAGGCCACCATCATCTCCCCTGGATCACGGCAGCAGGATTGTAACTGGCTTCTCTGCCTCTTGACTCCCCAGACTTTTCATAGCAGAGGAATCTTCAAAGAGAAATGTTTGAAAATTACAAATTTGATTGTCAGTCTTTTGCTTAAACCTTTTAACATGTTCCCAGCACTTACAACGATGAAATTCAAATTTCTGGTGTTCTAGGCGCTTCTCCATCTGCCTCCTGCGTACGTGTGTGGTCTTGTTTCTCACTGGCCCTTCCTGCCCTCACATTCCCCTCCCCTTTAACCCTGTGGGGGTCGTGTTCCCCCCCGCCCCGTGCTCTGCTCGTGGGCTGCTTTGGGCAATGTTGGGGGTCTGCCGTGAGGAAGTGCAGTGAAATCTCTGCTCTTACACTTTTAGGTTTGCATACAGACTCCCCTGCCCGCACTAACTTGTGTGTTTTCTCCCCTAAAACCCCCATTCATTCTGGAAGGTTCAGTTCAGAAAGTTTCCTCTGTGAAGCTTCTCTCCCACTGCTCCTAGCGGAAGTCCTCTGTGGTCCCACAATTTCTCCACATGATTTAATTTTTAAAAATTAAGTTATTTTGAAGTCAAAAGCATGTAACAAATTATACTTACAGAAGTGTGATTTCCATCTCTTCCTTTTTGTACTTTCTAAAGATTAAAAGAAAATTATTTTTAATGTTTGTTTACTTTTGAGAGAGAATGAGAGAGACAGAGTGTAAGCCGATAAGGTGCAGAGAGAGAGGGAGACACAGAATCTGAAGCAGCTCCAGGCTCCAAGCTGTTAGCACATAGCCCGATGACGGGCTCGAACCCACAAACTGTGAGATCATGACCTTAGCGGGAAGTCAGATGCTCAACCAGCAGAGGCCCCATTGAGTGATTATTCATACAATATTTTCATTGTAAAAATATTTTTTCAATTGGTTCTTGTATGTGACCCAAGGAGATAGCATATCACCTTACAAAGGTGCTTCTCTTATGTTTTAGTATTTATTCCTTTCATTTCATTTTCTAGGATAATTATGTTTGCTAGAGTTACAGAGAAAGCAGTTAATGTTTCTTATCTTTAATGGTAATGCATTTAGTATTTCACCATGAAGTGTGACATTGGCTGTGCAATTGTACATAGCTGTTTTGTGACACTTTAGTTTTAGTTTTTTCATTTGAGAGAAAGAGAGAGAGAAAGGGAGGGAGAGAGGGAGGCAGGGAGGGAGAGAGAGAGACAGACAGACAGACAGAGACAGAGAGAGAATGAGTGGGGGCGGGGCAGAGAGAGAGGGAGACTGAGGATCCTAAGCCGGCTCTGCACTGACAACAGTGAGCCCAATTTGGGGCTCGAACTCATGAATCGTGAGATCATGACCTGAACTGAAATTGGGGACTTAACTGACTGAGCCACCCAGGCACACCATAGCTTTTTTTTTAATATTTATTTTTGAGAGAGAGACAGAATGTGAGCAGGGGAGGGGCAGAGAGAGATGGAGACACAGAATCTGAAGCAGCTCCAGGCTCCGAGCTGTCAGCACAGGGCCAAGGCAGGGCTCGAACCTGTGAACTGTGAGATCATGACCTGAGCTGAAGTCAACGTTCAGGTGGCTGAGCCACTTATGCACCCCTTTTAATTTTCATTTTAATAATCTTACAGAGCATTTTGAAGATGGTATGATGTATTTATGCATGCCTGTCCCATTATTATATATAACATCTTAGAATAGAAATGCTACTTTTATCCTATGTTAACTCTCCTTATGCCAACAAAGAGACAGATCCACTGAGGACCTGGGCAGTTGTCCTTATACATCCCTGAATTACCAGATCACCGATCAAGTAAAACAGCCCTGTTCCTTTTAGTGTTTGTCTTTCTCTAAAACGTTTGGGACAAAGTCAACATTAATAAAAAAAAAAGAATAAAAATTAGTAAGAATTATTTGTTTTGAGTTTCTTGTAAGACTGGGGGAAAAGGGTGTTGGCATTTTAGCCATAGACTTATAATATACTGAGAGTTCTTATGGCTAGGAACCAAGTAAACACCACGCTGGTGGGAGGAAACGTGAGAGCACATCGTGGTTCCCATCTTTACTAGGAGAGGATAACACAGATACTCTGCGGTCTGGGTTATTTTTTCCTAGTCTTGATGGATGTTTATTTATCCAGTCTCTTCGTACTTCGTATATAAAGATTCAAATGTATTACACGTCTGCCTTGACGTTGTCCTGAAGCGTTTATCTGCTTACGTATGGAGCTTGCCCCTCTAAGCAATTTTCTGCGCAAGGAGTGTGTGTTTGCTTCTGCAGGAGTCTGTGTTTCATTTTGCTACAGGAGGAGTTGGACTTGTCTTCCGCTTCCCAGATGTCCCCCCTCTCCTTGTACGGTGAAGGCTCGCAGAGCCCCTCCGCAGAGCCCCTGCGAGAGGATAAGCCCGTCGTCAGCCCGAGGAGCAGAGCTGGTATGACTCCCGAGTCCTAACGGGGACGGTGTGGGCGCCACTTTTAAAAAGAAAGTGTTGGATTAAGTTCATGTCTAGTTACCTGGCTTTTAGCTTTTAAAGTAGTGGACCCGTTTCGCTTGTTACGGATAGTTAATGCGGAGAGGGAAGGCAGGAAATCATCTTCTTTGGTGGTTGTGTCTTTATAGGTGGAAAATGCTTTACAATAGAAGTGGGCCTCATCCCCTACAAGAGAGCGCAAAGTTCAGTGAAAGATACCGACCGTGCGGGCCGTGTGGCTGTGACAGTTATTACCTCTTACTCTTTAGGCTTTATTCAGTGAATTTGGCTCTTCTCCTTTACCAGCTCCTCTGTCTCCTTCCCAGAGCTGCAGCCCGGTCAGAAAGGAAGGTCTCAGTCTGCTTAGAAATAAGTCCTGGGGACGTCACGTGCAGCGCGGTGACTGCAGTGAAGCCTAGTGTGTTGTGGATTAGAAAACTGCTAGGAGGTTACATCTTAAGAAAAATTATAACCGTTTATGGTAACATGTTAATTTGCCTTATTGTGGGGATCGTTATGTGATACAAATGTCGAATCCTGTTCACGTGAAATTAATATAACGCTATGTATCAGTTGCACCTGAAAAGAAAAGGGAGCGGCCTCAGATTAGGGACCTTTGGTCCAGTAAGGTTTGGAGTGGCTCTGCCTACACTCCAGTTGGGGATCGTTACTCAGAAGTCAAGATAAGGTGTGGAAGAAGGTGTAGAAGAGAAGCTGTGCTCTGGGAATTTTAGTTGCTCTCAGATTGACATGTGACTGGCTTGGATCTTCTCCAGAAAATGGACTGACCCCAAAGAAGAAAATTCAGATGACTTCCAAACCGTCAATTCAGCCCAAGCCTTTAATCCTTCCAGCAGCGCCCGAGCCCCAGGCCAACGCCGGCATCCCAGCGAAAACCGTCATCATCCGGACGCTGCCGGCCCTTCTGCCGCTGGCGAAGCAGCAGCCGGTGATCAGCATACACCCTGCGCCCGCTAAAGGTACCTCCGGGGCGCGTGCGGCTGGTGTGACTGACGGGCACGGCGCCGGCCTCATGGCATTTCTTCTGCTTCAGGCCATAATTTCTGAGCACGCGCTGGGCGCCAGGAATCGCCCTAGCCCGGGAGACAGCTGTCCAGACTCGTTGTATTTGTCACGTCTTTTTTCTAACAGTTTTAGTCAGGAAAATACCTGTGTGTCAGGCTTGTGGTTTCATAAAGTCACTTGTAAGGAGGAAGAAAATCTGGGGAACTTTCTTGGTACCATTTCATCTTGAGACTTTTGTGTCTGTGAACTCATGTTTTTTGTTTTTGTTTTAAACTTTTTAATATTTATTTTGAGAGAGAAAATACACACGAGCAGGGGAGGGGCAGAGAGAAAGGGGAGCAGAGGCTCCAAAGTGGGCTCTGCACTGGCAGCAGAGAACCCGATATGAGGCTTAAACTCACAAACTGTGAGATCGTGAAGTCAGATGCCACCAGGCGCCCCTAAGCTCTTGTTTTTAAGGACAGGTCAGTATGTACAATAACATTACAGGTCTCAGAGGTGAGTTTCCGCAGCAGAGGCGGCTCTTGGTCTCTGCAGAGGCAGTGCGGTTTAGTAAACAGGATCGTGAGGCGGGGCATCAGGAAGGAGTCTGGTCTACATGTGGTCGAGCGTCGAGCATGTGTGTGTTTCTGTGTTTTGTCCACCAGATGGCCTCGCGTACTTGCGTTTCCAGGAATTCTAACATTGCAAGTAGTGAGAAGTTCATGTGTGAGGATTTGGTAACGATGCAGATGTAGGGATCATCTGCACACGGGAGGTCTTAGGCGGATTGCCTGTCACTCTCTCCATCCTGATACATGTTCCCAAGAGTAAAGGAAAACTTGTCTAACATTCTTCCCCTGAATTTGAGACTAGATCTTAAGGGGCATGGATTTTAAATCAACCACCAGTGTAACCTTTGTTTTCATGGCTGTGTTTCCAGCTCTGGATCGTTCATTCTTTTCTTTGGAGCAAGAGGAGCACGTTTTAATGAGAGCAAGGTCATACATTTGATTTGTGGTTATTCTGGGAGTTTTATTCTATTCCGGGGTCGCGAACGGTAGGACATTGGTACAGAGAAGAGGTGGGTGGGAGACTGGACAAGTCAGTGGCAATCCATCAGTGTGCACCCAAACCCCCCAGACAGACCTGAGGTACCTGCCCGGTCAGGACAGGCGCGGCGCTGCTGCCCTTCTCGCTCGAAAAGCAGTTGTCCTGTAGAATGGGTGCGCTTGTGGCCTGCGAGTGGGTGCTAGGTGTCCGTGAACTCCATGAAATAAAATGCATGCTCTACTGTATGTGTGGATTTTTCTAGGGGTAGCCTCCAAAACTTTCGTCAGGATTTCAGAAGGGCCCGTATCTTCCCAAAGGCTAAGAATTTAAACTTACGAAGAACCTCCTCATTGTTCCCGTCATGTATTAAAACACAAGTACATGAAGCAGAACTTGACATTAGCATGACTAGTGGGTAAAGCAAGGGATAGTCCTAGGAATTTGCTCTTAGTGGGTCATGTACGAGAGAGAGAAGACAAACTCTTCTTTTCTGAGCAGTTTCTCGGGTTCAGAAACCTGAATCGCACATTCGTCAGAAGGTCGGTGTCTTCCCGTCCTCTGAAGATAGGAGTTCTGTTTGGGGAGCAGGTGCTTGTCTGTTTTTATAGTATAATCTAGAGAGCTGGTACTATTCAAACATACAGATTTCAATGTATGTCTTCCATTTACTTGACACAGGTAGAGGGGAACAGCAGGAGAGGCGTTTTAGTTAATCAACGTACGTATCAGTAGTAAATATTTTACCGTTAAAAAAGAGTAATTCTTACAGGATTAAGTTCAAATTCTCTAACTTGGAAGTTAAGCGCACCATGGTTTGTGTGGCTCCAGTTTCATTTTCTAACTTTACGTTTTAATCACTCCTTTTTATAAACCCAACTTCCTCGTCCAGCCCAATGAATCTGGCCGCTGTCCCTCGTATCCTAGTTTTCCCTGGTTTCTTGGCTCAGACCGTCGTGTCTGTCTGAAACCGCTTCTGCCCCTAAGTCCGTGAAGACTGTTAGGAGGCGTGCAGGTGAGAGGGGGTGAGAGCCTGCGGGGTCCGTGAGAACGGAGGCCCGGGATGGACAGTGCGGGTACGGAGAAGTGCGGGATCACGGGCTTGGTGACCGGACGGCTTGGGAGGGGAGCGAAGGATAGAGAGGATTGTGTCCTGTCCTGGGCTTTTTGGGTGGACGGTGGTGCCGGTCACTGCATCGGAGGAGGTCATATAAGTTGCCCCAGGCCATTCTGCACGTGAGAGGTGGAGTCGGAACCTGGGCCCGCAGGTCTGGCTCACAGTGTGTGACGAGTCACGATGCCACTTTACTGCCGCTGAAAGAACGCGGAGATGTGCTCCTTGATCTCAAGGAGTTAACACCGTTACTCGAACAGTTACATTAACAGTCACTATGAGAACTAATTAACTAATAATACATGCAGTACCCTTAATGGAAGCTGTTATTATACAGAAATGGGAAATTAATAAATAGCAGCCAACACTGAGATTCTTACCGTGTGGCAGACACTGTTGTAGGTGTTTAAGTGCATTACCTTGGTGAATCCTTCTATCAGCTCTGTGAGGATAGGTATTATTATTGTCTGTTTATAGAGGAGAAAATTAAGACAGAAATTCTATACCCTGGGTCCCAGAGCTTTCCTGGTTTAGACAAAGTAGGCATTCAGAAACGCGTGACACGTAGTTCGAAGTCCCTGGAGAAGATTGACCAGAAAGAACCGTTGCACTCGGTGAGTTGTATGCAGTCCGAAGCGTTTAGCACCGAGTCTCCCGTGTTCTGTTGAGGCGGCCCTGCATGTAGTGTCTGAGGATTTTGCACATGCTCAAACGGATACGCAGCCTTTGGGGATGTCCTTCTGGACTGCTTCACACTAGGGACAGTCGTCACTACGCTCAGCCGCTAACTAAGGCCCAGGACGGCCCTGTGCGTAACACTTTATGGTTCGTGAGCCCCTCGCAGGCCCGTGTTGCGCAGGTCACCGTGAGAGCTTTTCTTGCCACGTCGCCATGGAAATTCCTCCCCACTCACTCTGGGGACCCAAGCATGCCTAGGGTGTCGCGGAGCCTGGATTTAGATGCTCGCTAATTTGAGGATCGCTGTGCGCCCTGGGGTGAAAGGGTTTGACGCGGGTCACAGAGAACAGGAGGCAGCAGTGGCCCCATAGGACTCGCAGCCATGTTCGTGCACAGACCTTGCCTCAGTGGCGCTCCGTCTCCCTCCCTCCACGATGTGGTTCTGTCGGCAAGCGGGTGCTGGTAACTAGGCCACGGACGGTACACACTGGGTGCTTTTCTGACTTAGTTGGTAAGAAGTATCATGAAGCCATCTGCATTGTTAACTGGACCTAGATGTAAGAACCTCTCTTCGAGATGACTGAATTCTTTACACTTATGAGCCACCTCCTCTGCTCTTTGGAGTAATCCCCAAGTTCATTTTGGGATTTCATTTTGGGACCTTCTTATTGTAATTTTGAAACTCAGAAGCTCTGGAACACTGCTTCCAGTGAAGCTCTTTCTCAGAGTATTGTTTTAAGTCCAGTGGTTCCCAGCCCACAGACTGGACCCAAGGTGTGGGTGGTGGGGGCGCAAGGCGTCTGCACCCCCATATGGGGGCAGGCATTTCTGTACACTGGCGAGTTTGTCTTCTGTGTCTTTGAACTCTTGGTTTTCAGATTTTTGTGGCTATAGTTCTGACTAATAAACTACAGATTTATTTTAAATTTTTACAAAGTTCTTAGTAGCCTTTCCTCAACATGTATTTTCTCATTCCCCAGAAGCCAAGTGGACAGCCGACCATCTTGGGGGACCAGGATACCTTAAGCAAAAATTTTTTTTCTTTTTAATATTTCATTATGTGAGAGAGAGAGGGAGGGAGAGGGGCAGACACAGAATCTGGAGCAGGTTCCAGGCTCTGAGCTGTCAGCATGGAGCCCAACGCGGGGCTCGAACCCAAGAGTCATGAGAATGACCTGAACCGAAGTCGGACGCCTAACCGACTAAGCCACTGAGGCGCCCCATACTTTTTGATAGTAAAAAGAATACTTATATTCAGGGTGAGAACCCTTGGTTTAAGTTCACATAATAATGAGTTAATAATGATGTGGTTTTTTAATGTGTTACCAGAAAACTTGACATTTGGTCATGTGCTATTTATTTTATTTATATTTTTATTTGCCTATTTGCTTAGAATATTTATATCTGCTTATGAATTATTTCTGTATTTTATATGTTTTTATTTCATAAAAGCCCAAGGGAAAAGTAGATAAAAATGTTTAGTGATCATTTTTGTGCAAGTAAATTGTACAAATTACAAGTGTGTGAAATTATGTTTAGATCTTTCGTGCTCATTTACTGAGATCTTTTAGTGTGGTTTTTGAGGCTGTCGGAAACAAAGACTTTGATTTAATAGAAGTTATTTTTTTTTATGCCAAGACAGGTGTTCTTAACACACAGGTGTTCTGGAGTATTGTTTAGATTCTTAGTTTTCCTTGATCCTTTGAAATACCGAGCTGAGTTTTATGTGGGTCATGTTACGTGGTCTGAATGTATAATACTTTTTTTTCCCCTTAAAGAAGAATTATTTATGTAATTTTAGTTGCTGGTTACTGTAGTACCTTTATTTTGTTAGATATTTTTCTCAAACAGCTGGGGATGCTGGGGAGGCTTTGAGCACCTGATGAAATTGGCCACATCTGAAAGGGGACATTTCAGCCGGCAAGTACGATTTTAACAGACCACAGTTATGAGCTACAGGAGTTTTCTTCAGGTTAATGATGCTCGTTCTCCAATTAACAGAATTTAAAAAATAATGTTAAATGCTGAGGATCGAGAAAAGATTTTTAGGCCATCTTGTGTGTGTAAGGGGCGTTGGTATTATCTACAGACTTTTAAATTTACAGATTTATGTTTTCTGTGCCTGTTGGCTGTGAATTCATCTCAAATGGTTTTAACATTGTTTTAAACAAGGATATTGCAAAGAACTTTATAAAAAGTGTTTTTAATTGAAGTATAATGAACATAGAGTCTTCCTGGTTTCGGGTGTCCGGTGTAACGCCTGAACAGTTCTGCCCATCACTCGGCTCATTGCAAGGTGTGCTCTTCATCCCCGTTACCTCACCCCTTCCTCACCCCTTTCCCCCAGGGAACCACCTCTTCTCTGTTTTTAGGGCTCTGGTTTTTGTTGCCATTTGTCCTGTTTCTCTGTTGATTTGTTTCTTAAATTTCACATGAGTGAAATCATATAGTATTTGTCTTTCTCTGACTGACTTCAAGTAGCACGATGTTATCTAGACCCATCCACGTTGTTGCAAACAGGAAGATCTTGTTCTTTATAATATTCCATTGCCTGTATTTGCCACATCTTTATCCATTCATCTGTTGATGCGCACTTGGGTTGTGTCCGTATCTTGGCTGTGGTAAATATTGCTGCCAGTTTTAACATTTTGCGTATTTGTAGCGCCTGTCTTTCCAGGTATTGAGGTACTGAATCACCATTTATATGTTTTTGGTGTTGTATTTTTAAATCCTGTCAATTAAAAATACGTAGCTCTCTTGGGGTGACTGGGTGTCTTAGTCAGTTGAGTGTCTGACTTTGGCTCAGGTCATGATCTCACAGTTCACGAGTTCGAGCCTTGCGTCGGGCTCTGTGCTGACAGCTCAGAGCCTGGAGCCTGCTTCGGATTCTGTGTCTCCCTTTCTCTACCCCTCCCCTACTCACTCTCTGTTTTCTCTCTCTCTCAAAGATAAGTAAACATTAAAAAGTTAAAAAAACAAACAAAATATGTGGCTTTCAGTGTTCGTTATAAAAGGTTTATTACTTATAAAAATACTTTTTAGTACTAATACATTTCAGAGGTTAGTAGAAAAATCTGTGCATAACTTAGCAAGTTTGACAGGCATACAGTAGAGAAAAAATATGGAAATATGTCATTAATGATAACTTCAAAGGGAACAAATTTAGTTGTTTTCATTAAAAACACAACAATTGGGGCGCCTGGGTGGCTCCTTTGGCTAAGTCTCTGACTTTGGCTCAGGTCATGATCTCACGTGTGTGGGTTCAAGCCCCACGTCAGGCTCTATGCTGACAGCTCAGAGAACCTGGAACCTGCTTCTGATTCTGTGTCTAACTCTCTCTACCCCACCCTGCTCATGCTCTGCCTCTCTCTCTCTCTGTCTCAAAAATAAATAAAACATTAAAAAAAAAACCCAACACAACAATAGATGTCACTGTGTGTGTGTGTGTGCGTGCGTGCGTGCGCTGCTATTATGTTTTAATTGGTGGATTGCTTTTTAAGTTTATTTATTTATTTTGAGGGAAGGTGAGAGAGCGTTGAGCAGGGGAGGGGCAGAGAGAGGGAGAATCCCAAGCAGGCTCTGTGATGTCAGCGCAGAGCCCGATGTGGGGCTCGTGCCCACGAAGCTGCGGGATCATGACCCCAGCCAAAACCAAGAGCTAGACACCTACCAGCTGAGCCACCCAGGCGCCCCTTCGTTGGTGGGTGTAAATCCCTTCAGTGTCATCTTCCTGTCGTGGCCGCAGAGGAGACCTAAGCGTCCGCGTCCTCTGCCGCGGTGATCTGCGCGCTGTGATTCCTTTCTTCCTTCCGCACGCAGGTCCGACGGTAGTGCTCTCCCCGCCCGCCGTGGTCCAGCTCCAGGCACCCGGAGTCCTGCCCTCTCCCGCCCCGGTCCTTGCTGTTGCCGGGGGAGCCGCGCCGCTCCCTAATCACATGGTGAATGTGGTGCCGGCCCCGGTGGCCCACAGCCCGGTGACTGGAAAGCTCTCTGTGACCAAACCTGGCCTCCAAAGCACCGTGAGAAGCGTGGGCTCGGATGTAAGTGTTGAAACCCAGCGCGTTACCGTGCCTCATTCCAAAAACGACAGAACTCAAGCACGCTGTTTGCCTTGCCTTGTTTCTGTTTCCTACAGGATGAGACAGGGATGTGCTGGGATTGCACATCCGTTGTTTGGGGGCAGATTATTATGTCAGAATCTAAGTGGAAAGGTTTTGAAGAGGCTGATGTTGTTGGATAAAAAGTGCCGGTGCGTCCTTTGCTCTGGGCCTCCTTCTGTCGAGCGCCCTCCCCAGCCCGGTCGGGCACTGCTCTATGACAGGACTCTTGCCCGGCTCCTGATGGAAGTGTCCTTGGCAGTGCCAGCTCGGAGTCTGCAGACTGTTTTCTCATCGGGGTTTCTGTTTCCCCCTGGACTCCTGGAGGGTTCTCAGCACTGGGTAACGATGACTTGCTACTCAGGAATTCTGTCTCAGTGATTTGTTGGTGTTTTCCCATCTTTACAGATCTGCAGATTTCCTAGCCTGTTGTGGGGAGTTTTTGTCATTTATAAATCACAGAGAGTTTCCTGAGATCTGTCCTCCCTAAAGCCAGCTGTCGCATTTGCCAGCTAACTCTGCTTTCTTTAAAAATGAGACAAAAATACCTCATGTTATGTACTAAGAAGTCATGGGCCTAAAGTTTAATGAAAGTTAAAGTCAGATAACTATCCTAATAGTGGATTCTTTCAGATTGTTACTGGGAAGCCAAACTCATGTGTTTTCTTTAAAATAAAAGTAGGTATTATTGATTGTTAATATTGCTATACTACCTTGTCTTTACGTATTGCAGAGTACTTTTAGAATCCTAGGTCCCTGTGAGTTATTCAGGTTATCGAAATACTGTCTGATCTGTCTACCTTAATTTATTAACTCAGCACGTCGGTAGCCCAGTAGCGACCTTGCACCTCTGTTGCATAGAACACAGCGGCGTCTTCTCAGTTGGCAATATTGTAAAGACCCGTGACAAAGGAGTGTCCTGTGAAGAAGGAGGACATAGAAGCTCTGCAGTAATTCGCAGAGCGTGCAGAGCCGGTGGAAACGGCACAGCCAGACACGGAGGAGGACTAGTGTCGGACGAGAGTAGACGTGGGTAGGACAGGCTTAGCCGCGACCCTTAATGTCCGTTAGTTTTGAGGACTAGGAAAGGTTAAGCCGTGTTTATGGCGTGATAGGCACTAATACACAGTGTGTGTTTCGGTTGAAGATGAAATGATGCTGGGATTTGCTTAAAATACTCTGGGCGTAAGGCGAGGTGCCCAAGATGGCGGAAACAAGACGGGCAGAATGTCAGTGGTCTTCAAAGTTGGGTGTGTAATCTTTCTCTCCTTTTGGTGTGTGGGAGCATTTCTACAATAAAGAAAATACAGATGTCTAGAACCGTTCTGTGGTATTGTCGGGTAAAAAGTGGTGTGGGGCACCTGGGTGGCTTAGTCGGTTGAGCATCTGATTCTTGATTTCAGGTCAGGTCACAATCTGAGGGTCGTGGAATCGAGTTCCCGGTTGGGCTTTGTGCTGAGCATGGAGCCCGCTTGGGATTCTCTCTCTCCCACCCCTCCTCTGCCCCTCCTCTGCTTGCACACACACGTCCACGTGTGCTCTCTCTCAAAAAGAAAAAGAAAAGGTGTACAACCAATAAAAGAAAGGGTGTGCTTTTCATAGGAGACTGAAAAGGCTAAGAATGATGAAAGAAGACTTTAAAAATGATCCTCTGAGCTTTCCTTTAAATCCCCTTTAAATTATAAATGGAATGTTTCTTCTGTGAAATGTAACTAGAAATAGAAGATATTCAAAGTTATCTTTATATCATGTTAGGACATTTAAAGGATTTATTTATTTTTAATTTTTTTAGTGTTTATTTTTGAGAGAGAGCAAGAGTGTTTGCATTCGTACGTGAGCAGGGGAGGGGCAGAGAGAGAGGGAGACACAGAATCCGAAACAGGCTCTAGGCTCTGAGCTGTCAGCACAGAGCCCAATGTGGGGCTTGAACTCACAAACTGTGAGATCATGATCTGAACCAAAGTCGGACTCTTAACCTACTGAGCCACCTAAGTGCCGTTAAAGTATTTATTATGAAATATCTTAGACGTTAAAAAAAAGTAAAGACGAATTAGAACTTTATTTTATTTTATTAAAAAAATTTTTTTTAATGTTTTTATTTATTCTTGAGAGAGAGGCAGCATGAGCAGGGGAGGGTCAGAGAGAGAAGGCGTCATGAGATCAGAAGGCAGGCTTCAGGCTCTGAGCTAGCTGTCAGCACAGAGTCCAACGCGGGGCTCAAACCCATGAACCATGAGATTATGACCTGAGCCGAAGTCGGATACCCAACCGACTGAGCCACCCAGGTGCCTCTATTTTATTTTTTTAATGTTTATTTATTTTTGAGAGAGACAGAGTGTGAGCGGGGTCGGGCAGAGAGAGGGAGACACAGAATCAGAAGCAGGCTCCAGGCTCTGAGCTGTCAGCACAGAGCCCAATTGAACTCACAGACTATGAGATCGTGACCTGAGCCAAAGTCAGACACTCAACTAACTGAGCAACCCAGTCGCCCCTAATTAGAACTTTAAAAATTAGAGAATAACAGTATGTCACAGTTGTCAAACTATTAACAAGATGTTAGTCTGTAGTCATAGACGCATGACGACTGATCACGGTACAGCCTAGAGGAGTGTGGCTAGGAAGGGGAGGCCGTCTGGAAACCGGGGGAGCGGAAGGGCTGAGGTTTGGAAGGACTCTGTAAACTGAAGAAGAGAACACTGAATGTGGGTCCGGGAGGCGATTCCAGGACGTGAAGGTTGATGTGTGGAAAACGGGGATTGTTCTGGGTTATTCCAGAGGGCTCAACTAGGAGAGGTGCAGATACGTTATGGATAGAGTCCTCCCAGTCCTAGATTCTTTGATTCAGTCATTGTACTTAAAAACAGGAGGCCTTTTAATTTTTTCTGCTGTTAGCTAATATCTGAATAATAAGCATTTTTAAACGTTTATTTATTTATTTTTTCTTAAATTTTTTTTTTTAACATTTGTTTACTATTGAAAAACAGAGACAGAGCATGAGCATGGGAGGGGCAGAGAGAGAGGGAGACACACAATCTGAAGCAGGCTGTAGGCTCCGAGCTGTCAGCACAGAGCCCGACGCAGGGCTCACACGAGCGGTGAGATCATGGCCTGAGCCGAACTTGGCCGCTCAACTGACTGAGCCACCCAGCACCCCGATAAGCATCTTTTTTTAAAATTATTTTTTAATGTTTATTTTTGAGAGAGAGACAGAGTGTGAGTGGGGGAGGGGCAGCGAGAGGGAGACACAGAATCTGAAACAGGCTCCAGGCTCTAAGCTGTCCACTCAGAGCCCCACACGGGGCTCGAACTTGTGAACTGCAAGATCACGACCTTGTCCCAAGCAGGATGCTTAACCACCGGAGCCACCCGGGAGCCCCTATGTAATGAGCATCTTAATCTTGGCACTCATTGTGTTCTGCTGACCCGTTTTGTACTCTCTGAACATTTCATTTAATTATTTATTGACCAGTGGACATTCAGTATAGCTTCTTTGGTGCAAAAGACATGTTTGTTCTGCTCTTACACCCTTAAGAGTATTCTGTACATTTGGTGAATAATTTACTGATGAAGCCTCTGTCAACATTGAACAGAGATGGGAAGGCATAGAACCAATAGGTATGATTTTTTTTTTTTCAGTAATACTTGTTGGCTAGTGTTCCTTACTACTTTTCAGAATTTAGAGTTGACGTTATTATAAGAGAAAGATTTCAAGTAGTGTGTCTAGTGCAAGAGACCTAAAGGCAATTAGAATAAATTTTCTAGTCAACCTGAGTTGAGATTTTGTGCTTATTTTTCCTTGGCCCGCATATCAGGAAGTGAGCCAGGCCTTTTCAGTATGAGTTTTCTGGTAGAGGTTTTGACTTCGTGTTTATTTCAAGTAAAGAAACATCAGTCTGTCCTATCAGCTGGGCCAAGCCTCTCAGGAACCCAAAGTAAATTTGTTCCAGAAGGAGCTGCAGGAGACTTTGATCCGCCGGTATGGTCTCTGGTGTTAGTGACTTGGTTTGACCTTAATAGTGTGTATTTGTTAGACCCGAGTTCCATTAAATTATGATAAATTTGAAGTATAAATTTCTGATTCAAAATGGCCAAAAAAAAATTTCGTTAGGTGCTTTTTGTGCTTTTAACCCAAACGTGTGGTGTAAAAGCTGTAATTCAGCAAAAGAAGGCGTATCAGTCCTTTGTGGCTTTGTAAGGCTGACATGGCTCCTTTTTCCACCTTTTTTGTTCTTTTGTTTGGCTAGTTTTGCTCTCTGGAGACCTGAGTCGCGTTTTTTGCATACCATATTCTGCAAACTGCATTAAGTGCCACATTTTCTGTTATGAAACAGTTTGCCTGGTTCAAATTATAATCTCAGTCTTCCTGCCTGTTGCTGGTAAATCTGTTCGGTTTAACTCTTGGAAGCCTCACCTAAGTTTTCAAGAAATACGGTTGGTTTTTGGCTCTGATCGTGATGGAAAAAAATGAACGTAGTCTCTCGTCTTGGTGTAGAAATCCTCTGACGCAGCTTCTTGATAAATGGCGATCTCGGGACTCCAGAGTGGCCTTTCTCGGAGAGCACGCTTATCTTTCTCTAAAGGGCAATCGAATGTTCCCAGACATCAAACCAAGGGCTGCACACAGGCAACCTGCTGAAATCTGTGTGGCCATAACTACTACCCCTCCACCCACCAGAGCTCCGTAAAGTTCGCGAAGCATTGTGGCTCTCGTTTTAGGTCCACGGAATTATATTGTTGTAGTTATTTTGTTTGGGATAAATGACCAGAAAAAAAAAAAAGATGTGGTGGAATCGTATTCTGTGTCCTCCACCCTGGGCCACGGTGGGGCAGACCCCTACTGGAGACCAGTCGGTGGTAACAGTGGGAAGAAAATGAGGAGGAACCAGGTCAGACTAGAAATAACATCAGAAGGGAGGCTGATGGAGGGGACGGGCTCCGCTGCAGGAGGCCCCGGGCCTTCTTCCCAGCCCAGTCACCCCACTGAGCATCCTCCAGACCCTTTATTACCTGGCACCCCTTCCTGATTCTTTACTCAGTGACCGTGACCCCGCCCCCCCATCCCACTCTGCCCAGGGGGTCCTGCCCTGGTCACTACAGCCTTCCTAAGCAACTGGTGCTGGGGAGATCCCTTTCTGCCTGCGGGTGTCAGACATGCTGTGAACGGGAGGGACCGCTTCGGCGTGGCGAACTGGCACTTGTTGTTTCTTTCTCCGGAGACAGCGTGGTGTAGTTGGGTTCAAGACTTCGGGTGTTGTTAGAACTCCGAGCGTGGGGTCGTGCGATACGGGCCGGCCGAAGCAGTGCACGCAGTGTTCCTTTACCGCAGGGAAGGAGTGCTGAGCCGTACAGCAAGTGGGGGGCGGGGCTCCTCGGCTCCAGGGGAAGACATTACCTCCTCTCTCAAGGTTGCTTGCTGGAAACAGCCCCGAGACGAGGTGAAGAGCGGTCGGGACCTTTGTTCTCGGCAGGCCCAGGAAGACGGGTGGTAGCATGACTCACAGGAGACCCTAGGGAAGTATCTTTCAAGAAAATATGAATCCAGGGGCACCTGGGGGGCTCCGTCGGTGAAGGGTCCGGCTTCGGCTCAGGTCATGATCTCACAGTCTGTGAGTTCGAGCCCCGCGTCGGGCTCTGTGCTGACAGCTCAGAGCCTGGAGCCTGATTCCGGTTCTGTATCTCCCTCTCTCTCTGCCCCTCCCCTGCTCACGTTCTGTCTCTCTCTCTCTCTCTCTAAATAAATAAATAATAAATGTTAAAAAAAAAGAAAAGAAAAAATATGAATCTAAAATAATTTGTTTACAGTGCAAAACAATGCAGAGAAACTTAGAAAAATGGAGAGTGCCTGTGCTCTATTTTGGAAAAAAAGATTTTTTTTTAATGACACTTAAGCTGCGTGTGTTATCAGTAACACCCAAGAATAGGCCCTCTGTTGGGGCTAAGAGTGAGCTGAGTATCCTTACATGGCGTGGCCAGCTTAGATCCAAGAAGATAAATAATGAATAGATACTTTTTATGACTAAATTCCTTCACAGCAAAGACACGGGATCATGGTATTTCTGTAGGCTTTAAAAGTAAAGGAATCCATCAGAACAAACTCAACAGGAAGGATTTGGAGGCCGAAAGAGCTCTCCAGATTTTAGTCAGAGATTACTTCTGTGCTGACTGCTTTCTGGCTTTGCTCCTGCAGGGACTCTGCACAGCAAAGGAAAACACGCTTTTTTAAAATATGTGTAGTTTCTCGTTAGATGGAGGTCTGGGGCTTCTAAAAATTTATCTTGAATAAGGACTTTGGCAACTCATTTCATTTGTGGTTCCAGTGGTTTTGGAAACGGAACAGAAGCTGTCTCCCCGTACTGAAATAGATTAGATTTGTGTCCCGTGGCAGCTGTAGCATTCCTTGTTTCAGTTTGGCGTCTTGATCAGGTTAATAAATAATTATCAGAACACTTTTTAAATATTTATTTTTGAGAGAGACAGAGCATGAGCAGGGGCGGGTCAGAGAGAGAGGGAGACAGAATCTGAGGCAGGCTCCAGGCTCCGAGCTGTCAGCACGGAGCATGATGCGCGGCTCGAACTCAGGGACTCCAAGATTGTGACCTGAACGGAAGTAGGATGCTCAGCTGACTGAGTGGTCCAGGCGCCCCAGTAAAGAATTATTTTTAAAGGGATGCTGAGTTCTATCTTAATAAATAATTAATACTTAATTCCCTTTTCTCTGGTTTCCCTTGCTGCACCCTGTCCCTGGAGATGGCCCTTCTGTGCCCCAGATGCTGTGGCCCGTAGTTCCCCTGTCCAGAAGCAGTCCCCGTTACCAGTTTTTCATGCAGCATTCCCGAGACAGTGCCTTAATGTGTTAGTATTTATAGTTTTTCCCATTTACCTGTTTTACAGAGATGGTAACAAGCGTGTGCATGCTATCTGCACCTTCCTTTTCCCCATACCTGTACACGGAACATTTTCTTACGCCTTTAGTACCTGCGCCGTAGTCTGTTTCATAGGGCGTCATAATTACTTAAGATTTGTGCAGTTTTTTTCTTTATATGCAATCCCTTCATTGGGTAACTTGATCCTCATTTAATCTTGTTTATGTGCAAGTATATCTGTAGGAGAAACTCCTAGAACAGAAATTGGAGAGTCAGAAGGTAGGTCGTTTTTACATTTTGATAGATATTGTCAAATGGCTCTCCATAGCTGTGTTTCTGGTTGATTCTGCCGCGTTGGGTGTGTGTGAGCGCCGTCACAGGGCTGCCTAGAGGAGACGATGGACAGTGTCTCCATGACCAGCTCCCTGCTTCTCACCCCCCCGTTCCTGGCATGGTTGTTGACAGCACTGCGTGTGTGCATTTGTCTGGAGAGTCTATAGCTTCCCGTGTAATGTTTTGTTTTGTTTTATTTATTTTTGAGACAGAGAGAGAGCACGAGTGGGTGAGGGACAGAGAGAGAGGGAGACACAGAATCTGAAACAGGCTTCAGGCTCTGAGCTGCCAGCACAGAACCCAATGCAGGGCTCGAACCCACGTACCACGAGGTCATGACCTGAGCCGAAGTCAGACGCTTAGCTGAAAGGGGCACCCAGGCACCCCTGAATTTTTTTTTATAGCTTGTTGACATAAAGTTCACATACCACAGAGTTCACCCTTATAAGGTCTAAAATTTAATTGTCTTCAGTGTATTCACAAAGTTGTGCCATGAAAATAGCTGCTATCTAGTTCCAGAATGTTCTCATCAGCCTAAAAAGAACCTCCATACCCATTAATGGTCATTCGTATTCCCCTCGTCTCTCTACCCCTGGCAACCACTGATCTGTTGTCTGTTTCTATGGAGTTTCCTGTTCTGGAACATTTCATGTCAATGGAATTATACACAATGTGGCCGTTTGTGTATGGTTTTCTTTCTTTCTTTAAGCTTATTTATTTATTTTGAGAGAGAGTGCTGAGCATACGTGGGGGAGGGGCAGAGAGAGAGAGAGATGGAAAGAGAGAGAATCCCAAGCAGGCTCCACAGTGTTGATGCAGAGCCTGATGTGGGGCTCGAACTCACAAATCACGTGGTGATGACCTCAGCCGAAACCAAGAGTTGGACGCTCAACTGACAGAGCCACCCAGATGCCCCTCTTTTTTTTTTTTAATGTTTATTTATTTTGAGAGAGAGAGAGAGAGCACATGTGCACGCATTCAAGGGCGAGGCAGAAAGAGAGGAAGACAGAGATTTTCAAGCACGACCTGGGCTGCCATCACAGAGCCTGAAGCAGGGCTCGAACCCTGAACCACAAGATCATGACCTGAGCAGAAAGCAAGAGTCTGGTGCTGAATGGAGCCACCCAGGTGCTCCAGCATAATGTGGTTCAAGATCCATTCATACTGTAACATGTATTAGTACTTATCCCTTTTTATGGCTAAATAATTTGCCGTTGCTTGGATAGATGGCATTTTGGACTATCCATTTATAATAATGGAGATTTGGTGGTTTCCACCTTGTGGCTATTGGGAATAATGCTGCTTTGAACATTTTACGTGTAAGTTTTCATAGTCTTTTTAAAACCTTTAAAAAATGTGTAAGTTTATTTATTTATTTTGAGAGAGAGAGAGAGAGAGAGAGAGAGAGAGAGAGAGAGAGAGAGAGCGCGCGAGCACAAGGAGTAGGGGCAGAGAGAGCGGGGAGTGGAGTCCCAAGCAGGTTCTGCACTGTCAGCCTAGAGCCTGAGGTGGTGCTTGATCTCACAAACTGTGAAGTCATGACCTGAGCCAAAATCAAGAGTCGATGCTAACCAACTGAGCCACCCAGGCACCCTGAGATCATTTTGATCTTGATCAAAGTCAAGAGTTGGAGGCTTAACCAACTGAGCCACCCAGGCATCTCAGAACCCTTTTTAACATAGAGTATTTACAGATCAGTGAGAAAAATGGAAGTTGACCCAACAATCAAACGGACAAAATACATGACTAGACAAATCACAAAGGAGAATGGCAGGTGTTTCAATGAAAGTATCAATTGCTGTATATTCTTTTAAGGGGTATGCCCTCTGGCAGGTTATAATTTATGAATATGTGAAAGAATACTAATTGTTAATGGAGGAGAACCTTTGACTGGTTAAATAATGATATTCAAGGATTAAGAGTGTTATGGTTAAAATATTCTGCGGATCTCATCCCCCTTTGGTATTCTGAGTGCTAAGAGAAGTGCCCGTCGCCGGTCTTCTAATCCCCGGCATCACGTGGCTGCCGCTCTGCTGGGCTGCGTGTGCATGTGGGTGCGTGCAGGCTAGGCTGGGTATGTGCTGTCAGGCCTTTACAAGTTGCAGAAACAAACCAGAAGACACATTAAAAAATTTTTTAAAATAAAAATAATTTTTTTAAATAAAAAATTTTTCGTGCAGCATTCTTTAATGCATTCTGCATTAAAAAAACAAACAAACCAAAAGAGACATTAAAAAAATTTTTTAAATAAAAATAATTTTTTTTAAATAAAAAATTTTTTAATGTTTATTTATTTTTGAGAGAGAGAGAGAGAGTGTGAGGGGGAGGGGAGGGGCAGAGAGAGGAGACACAGAACCAGAAGCAGGCTCCTGGCTCTGAGCTAGCTCTCAGCACAGAGTCCGACGTGAGGTTCGAACCCACGAACCATGAGATCATGACCCGAGCCGAAGTCGGCCGCTTTACCAACTGAGCCACCCACGTACTTGAAGAGACTTTTTTTTTCAGGTTTATATATTTAATTTTGAGAGAGCATGCATGCATGTGCAAGCCGGGGAGGGGCAGAGAGAGTGAGGGAGAGGATCGCACCTGTCAGCGCAGAGCCTGACTCTGGGCTCCATCTCAGGAACCGTGAGATCGTGGCCTGAGCCGAAATCAAGAAACCGTAATAGACCCTTAACCACAGAGACCAAACAGAGAGTTGATGAAGGGAGGATGGGGGATGGGCTAGATGAGTGACAGGTAGTGTGTTGAGCACCGGGTGTTGGATGTACGTGATGAATTGTTAAATTCTCCTGAAAGCAATACCAGATTATATATTAACTAACTAGAATTTATATACAAATTTGAAGAAAAATAAAAAAAAGTAAAGTTGCAGAAACAGAATTCTCCAGAGAGCACCCATGTACCTTTACCCATTCACCTGTTAACGTTTTACCCCATTTGCTTTATTAGTTTGTTCTGTGTGCCTGTCTGTCCATCTACACACACATTTGGTTTTTCCCACAAACTGTTGTAGAGTAAGTCACTTATAGTCCTTTACCACTGAGTATTTCATGTGTATTTTTTCAGGGTGAGGATAATCTCTTACATACCCACAGTATAATCAACTTTGTAAATTTACATTTGTAAAATACTTCTATCAGCTGTCAGCATTACAGTTTTATCAGCTGACGTAAGAATATCCTCTATTGAAACTCTTCCCTGTCAATATCGGAGCCAGGCTAGGCCAGATGCTGCATTTGGTGGTTGTCTTTTCTTCACTTCTTTCAGTCTGGAACATTTCCGTAATCTTTGTCCTTTTGACTCTTTAGAAGAATCTGGCTCTTTTCTAATATAGTTTTGATAAGAACTTTACATTCATATTGGCTTATAAATCATTTATTTTTACATAGTCCTTTTTGATTCTTACAAAATCCTTGTAGAGTGGGTAATACTGATTCCCATTTTTCCATGGAAGGAATCAGTTGACTGGGTGTTTTAGCCAAGGTCGTGTCGCGCAGGTGGCTGTATTGATAATGTCGTGTGTGCCACACTCGTCTATGTGCCCGACTCGTAGATACTTAAACCTCCTAGCGGCCCTTTGAGGTGAACGAGAGCCCCGATACAGAGTAAGGGGCGCACCGAGGGGTCTCGGAGGAGCGTGAATTAGCTGCTTATACTTGGGCTGTTTTTCAGCTTATGCAGTGATTAAATGTGATTCCCAGATTTTGTCTGTTTTTGTTTTGTAAGTCATTTTAAAAATTTACAGTCTGGGGCCGCCTGGGTGGCTCAGTCGGTGAAGCGTCCGACTTCGGCTCAGGTCATGATCTTACGGTTTGTGGGTTTGAGGCCCGCGTCGGGCTCTGTGCTGACGGCTAGCTCAGAGCCTGCAGCCTGCTTCTGATTCCATTTCTCCCTCTTTCTCTGACCCTCCCCCACTCATGCTCTGTTTCTCTCTGTCTCAATGATAAATAAACATAAAATTAAGAAAAAATAAAATTTACAGTCTGAAAATAGGAGCTGGGATGTGGGCAGAGATTTTCAATATTGCTTGATTTGCACAATTTATCTGAGCAGCTGTGGTGCACATTGGTGATGGGGTTAACAATTTTTGCCTCCTCACTCCATCTGTTCATAGCTGCAGGGCAGTGCCCCTCACTGAAACTTACGTGTGTGTGTGTGTGTGTGTGTGTGTGTGTGTGTGTGTGTGTAGTTTACAAGGAACCTCGTGTCCATTCGTTGTGTGACCCTCACCTCAGTCATCTGACCTGCTCCGCCTGAGTTAGGGTTCCAGCCTAGGCCTTGTCTCTGTCCAGCGCTGTTGTCACTTCTCTGTGCTCCATTAACAGGGCTTTACTTTGAAGGCAGCCTTGATGCAGCGTGAATTTCAAAGTATTACGTCTTCAAACTTGGTGCCCCCTTTTTTCTCCCTCTACAAATGTGTCTTCTTAATTTGCAAAGATTTTCAGCTGGTGGTGTTAAGTCTTGAGAGACAAAGTATACAGCTGATCTTAGGCGAATAATTGGTGATCTCAAAATGTACGGCAGAGTTAGTCTTATTGATACCCTAGGATGCAGTAGTCACTTCTGTGATGTGTGCTAATTCAGTGTACGTGGTGAGCGTCAGTACTGGGACTGTTGTGGTTTTCGACTGAATGAGACCTCTAGGGCTTAACGGAGGGGCTGTCAGGGTTTTGCCCACAATCCACAGTAAGAAATGTGTTTTACGTCTTTCTTGACACACAGCCTAGTGACACAGTAAGTAAGCTCTCACCACATTTAAAGCATCTGTTTCCTTTTATTTTACCGTGTGCTTTTCTGTTAAGTTTTTCTTAAGGCTCTTACGAACCACTAAATTTATCATACTACTTGATATTGGGTTATAATAGGTTCAAAAACACTATTCTGGTCTCACCCCCTTTTATTACTGCCGTGAAAATAGGTTGTGGGAGAAGGAACAACTCTTCTAAGATCTTCCGGTTGCGTCCCTGCAGTGCTAGAGCAGGAATGAAGGACGCCCGGTTTCCGGTACTGGACTGTCCTCTGGTGGCTTCAGTTACTATGACTCTTACGTAGCTGCTCCAGTTATCTCCAGGGCCGCGTGAGGCGGAGGAAACCGCTCCGAGCACCTCTGATGGCCCCTGTGCAGAGGACGCCCTCCATCCTGCGGGAGCTTGTGCCCGACGGCGCGGCTGCCCCAGGAGCGGCTGGTGGATGCTCCTGCCTTCGCCTTGCTTTCTTTTTTTAAAATGTTTATTTATTTTTGAGAGAGAGAGACAAAATGTGAGCAGGGGAGGGGCAGAGAGAGAGACACACACACACAGAATCAGAAACAGGCTCCAGGCCCCGAGCTGTCAGCATAGATCCCGACATGGGGCTCGAACCCATGAACTATGAGATTATGACCAGACACTTAACTGAGTGAGCTACCCGGGCGCCCTCTGCCTTGGCCTTTCTTCTGGTCCTTTGCCATCGCTCAGAACAGGAGATTGCGTAGGGCAGCCTGGACCTACAGCTAGCAGGGGCCATGTCTTGTCCTGCTCAGGAATGTCCAAAGGCATTCTGCATTAAACAAAAAGTTTGTAGGGTGAAGATTATTGCCTTGACTCTGCCAGTTAAATGGCTCAGGTTGCCAGTAATGAAGCTTCTTTATTTAATATTTGGTGACCAGGAACCGGGTATAACACACACACAACTTAATAGAAAGGATAAAATGAAAATTTGCCTGTCATGCAATTTCAGAAGAGTACAGTTTCCCCTTTTCTGTTTTGAACACGTTTTTGAGAAAAAGGGAGTTTGTATATGTGTCTATTATTTAAAGAGTTTTTTTTTTAGGTTTATTTTCAGAGAGACAGAGACAGTGTGAGTGGAGGAGTGGCAAAGAGGGTGGGAGAGAGAGCGTCCTAAGCAGGCTCCTGAATGTCAGCACAGAGCCTGATGTGGGGCTCAAACCCATGAAACCGTGAGATCATGACCTGAGCCAAAATCAAGAGTCAGATGCTTAGTCTACTGAGCCCTCCAGGCACCTCTTTCTTTCTTTTTTAAGTTTATTTATTTATTTTGAGAGAGAGAAAGGGAGAAGGTGAGAGAGAATCCTAAGGAGGCTTCAGTGTAGAGCCAGACCTGGGGCTCAACCTCATGAACCATGAGATTGTGACCAAAAGCAAGAGTCGGAAGCCTAACTGACTGAGCCACCCAGGTGCCCTGAAAAGAGTTTTTATTTTTATTTATATATTTTTTAAGAGTTAATTTTTGTGTAATCTCTATACCCAGCATGGGGCTCAAACTCACAACCCTGAGACCAAGGAGTAGCATGCTCCACTGACTGAGCCAGCCAGGCACCCAAAAAAGGGAGTATTCTTAAGATTCCCAATGGGGCGCCTGGGTGGCTCAGTTGGTTAAGCGTCCGGCTTCAGCTCAGGTCATGATCTCACAGTTCATGGGTTCGAGCCCTGCTTTGGGCTCCGTGCTGACAGCTAGCTCAGAGCCTGGAGCCTGCTTCAGATTCTGTGTCTACTTATCTCTCTGCCCCTCCCTTGCTCGTACTGTCTCTCTCTGTCTCTCAAAAATAAATAAAAAACAAAAAAAATTCCCAAGCGAAATCAAATTAAAATATTTAATTGATTTGAATATTTAAAGTTGCCACAAATTAAATTTGCTAATGATTTTAGCCGTATTCATTTTTTTAGAATGTATTTATAAATGTATTTAGTGTGACGCACAATAATGTATATGTTAGAAATGCATGAGAAAATTTACTTTGGCTTTTAAATCAATTTCAAATAGACAAAGCTGCTTTCTTTCTTTATTTAATAGAAAAATTGGGTTGTCTAGTACGATAAAGAGGTTAATCAGTGACCATTTTTGCTTTATGTGTCTGTTCAGAGGGAGAGATTCAACGAAATAAGAAATAGAACCAAGGGGATGGTGCTCATTAAGCCCGTGATTCACCCATCCTGACCGGTGCTTGATCTGGCTTGAGTTTGTGCGAGGTGCTGGAATGTGTTTCTTAGCATTAAAGTACCCTGTTTTAGGGGCTCCGGGGTGGCTCAGTCGGTTGAGCGTCCGACTTCAGCTCAGGTAATTATCTTACCGCTTGTGGGTTCGAGCCCTGTGTCAGGCTCTGTGCTGACAGCTCAGAACCTGGAACCTGCTTTGGATTCTGTGTCTTTCTCTCTCTCTCTCTAAAAAATGGATAAATGTTAAAAAAATTAAAAAGAATATCCTATTTTAATATCTTTGATTTATAGCCATACGGGACTTTGAAGCTCATTTCTTAGCAACGTCACAGAATCAAGGGTCTAGATGGTCTATTTTACTTATAAGAAGAACATACTATAGTGTCAGTCAGTTGTGAACTTTTAAAATTAAAAAACAAAATGCAAACGGATTTGGAGTTTTGACTCTTGAATGGGTCGAGCCCTCAAAAGTACATGTCCGTTTGTGAAAGCCCTCTTTTCCACAAGTCTTTCTTGCAGTCAAGTGTTCGTTTAATAATGCAACACCATATTTTACAGCGTAGTGGCACTAAACAGAATATTTTACAGCCATGAAGTCTCTCTTTTTCCTGCTCCCAAGGCACAGGGCCGCTGCGAGAGTTGTGTGGGGCCGGGCGATCAGCTGTTGGCTCCTTTCCGTCCCGGCAGAGCCTGTGACAGCCCCGAAGGGCGGTGTGCCGGCGGGTTAAGGAGCCAGAGGACTGACTGCATGTTTTCAGACTGCTAGCACAGGAGAGGGAGCGCCTAGAGCCAGGGTTTCCATAGCCTTCCTTTCCTGAGGGGCGCACAAGGAACGTAAGCGAGGGGGTGACGAGGCGAGGGCTGTGACCGGGGCTTCCCGTTTGGCACCAGCGTGCTGCTGTCCCCGAGGTTGTGCGCGGCGCTGCGGGGCGGCCGCCCTGCCCCAGCCGTGGGACGTCTCCTCTCCAACCGTGGATCGAATGAGACTTATTTGAAAGAATCTTGAAAACTCTAGTAATTTCCACAAGAGGAGATTGCTGTAGAACATGAAGATAATTGAAATACCACGCTGCCCTTCTCACTGCATGTCAGAGATGATCATCATACATTCGGGGCGCCTGGGGGGCTCAGTCGGTTCAGCGTCCGGCTCTTGGTTTCAGCTCAGGTCATGATCTCCCGTTTCGGTGAGTTTGAGCCCTGCATTGGGCTCCATGCTGACAGTGCGGAACCTGCTTGGGATTCTCTTTCTCTTTCTGTTTCTCTCTGCCACTTTTCCACTCATTCTCTCTGTCTCTCTCAAAATGAATAAACAACAAAAAAAGATAATCATAATACATTGTATGCAAAAATCAGTATACAAAATAGTAATTATAGTGTAGCTTTTCTTATAGAATACCCCCCACCAGAAACACAAACACCATGGGTGTGTGTGTGTGTGTGTGTGTGTGTGTGTGGTCTGAAAATCATAATTTTTTGGCCTAGGAAATACAGAATAATTTAAATATTATATATTCAAATAGCTGAAGATAGCTTGCTGAGATGTAAAGTTGAAACTTTTATGTTTGGTAGTTCCTGTGGGTTTCACTTATTTCTATTCTCTATCCTTTGTGTTTATGGGTAGTTTTGAGTATTTATTTTCAGAACTATTGTATCCTTTTCTGTGGGAAGAAATGAATGGCCGCAGGTGGTTTTCATTTTTTTTTAGCCTGAGGCATGTGCGCTGACAGCCTTTGGAACCTGAATGCTGTATAATGTGCAGGTGCTTTTATTGTTTATAGAAATTCCTAATCCTTGTTTGAAATTTATTAAATGGTGTGCCATCTGTAAGCCTCCCTAAATTCCACCGATTGATTAGCCTTCAAAGTAAGGTTGCCTTTTATCTAACGTTAGTGTAAACCCTCCCATCTGGGAACCTTCTCTTTCATGCGCGTGTCCAGGGTTCTGTATACGCCAGCTCTCCGGTGCGGAGTATGAATTATGGACCCTGGCATTCGCAGTAACCACGAAGAGCACTAAGAATAACAGTAGACTGAACAAAGCGCCATTGTCCAGACACTGGCGTGATGTGGTGAGTAATCACCCGTCTTGGCTTGGCCGCCGCTGCTAGCGTATGTGCTTGTGCACGGCCTTATCAAACAGTGACACGGCTGTTCCTTAGGGCAGGGTCACTTAGGAGGTGGAGGCCCCCCCCCCCCGCCCCCCAAGGAGAGAGAAAAAGAGGAGAGAAGACTTCAAGGTCACCTGGATGTATGCCCAGGTGCCTGCAGTTCCCATGACCTTGTAGACTGAGACAGCTCAATGAGACTGCATGTTTTTGTGTGTTACCATATATGGGAGACAGAGAAATAGAAAATGTATTAAAAAACTATGCCATGTGATGGGGGCCGCTCAGTTCTTTGGGTACAAACCCACCTGAGTGGTGCAGGCTCGAGTGAAAGTTGCCTTCTGGAAAGAAAAGCCTCGGTGTCCCGACTCTCTGTGCAAGAATCCTGTGACAATGACGGTTCTGTAAATCAGCGGTTCTAGGACGTGTCAGTCATAGGAAGGAGAAAAAGAGAAAAACACCCTCTTTTGACGTCTCCTGTAGTTTTTTTTCCTGGTTTCTGATTGAAAGTCTGTTGACAGTATTTGGTGCAGAGAGATTGGCTTTGGCTCTTTCGGGGAGATGTTGTATTGGGTTGCAATTGTGTTGTTATTTTAAAAGAAACCACTATTAAGTTATTTAATTCTATGGACTGGTCTCATTAGGTTATTGAAAGCCACAGAGTGGAATGTTTTTTTTTTTTTAATCTATACAGAACATATAAAGTCTTTAATTCAGTCATCTGTGTTCTTAAAATAATCAATATTATTTGGTGCTTTTTTATGGACTTAATTTTGCTGCCTCACCCTCTGCCTCAAATAAATTAGACTAATGCTGTAACAAATAGGTTCCATAAGTTCTCATTTACAAAACATGACAAAAATAATTTTTCTCAGTAAGTTTTGATTATGGAAGATATTGTGGGTAGTAAGCAAAAATGTAGAATTACATAGTTTTGGCTCCTAATGTAAAAAATCTAGGTCGAGAGAGTTAACACTCATGAAACAGTTGAGAGCATTAGAGTGTTCAGGTGTATTTTCCGAAATATGAGGGCCTAAGACGTGCAGGAAAGATGGTGTAGCATAGAGCGTGGAGGATCCCGAGAATTAGGTTAGTGGAGGAGACCGCGCTACAAATCGGAGGAAATGGTATGCGTGAAGGGATGAATCAGGTATGTGTGGAGATCGGGGTGTGGCCTCAAGTGATAAGAGTTTGGGTGTGGGATTGAATAGTTGTTGGGTTAGAGCAGAAGGTGTGGTTATGTAGGGGGGTGGCCACATTATGGAGGGCCTTGAGAACAGGTGGCCAGCTATGATGCATGAATAGTTTGGTTTTGCGAAAGAATAGCACGTTTCTTTTTGTTTTTGTTTTGGCGGCTAAGGATCTTGCAGATGGTCAATAAGAAGAGATTGGAGACCACTGAAAATACTTAGAAAACTACTGCAGTAGGTCTGCGGACGGGTGAATAAGTGCCCGCTTGAAGCAGGGTTTGGCGGGGGCGGTGGCTGCAGGAACAGAGGGAATGAAGTAACTGAGACAGTGTCCCTAGAAGAAACTTGGACATTAGCATATCCTCAGTGCATATTTAGTGAGTGAATCAGGTTGAAAGAGGGAATAGATGTGGGGAATAAGTAAGTAAATGGTCACTTCCTCTTAGAGATCATGCGAGGTATTTATGACAGGGAAAAGATGTATAGATAAATCCAGATAGAGGGAGACGGTGAGTTCAGCTCGTGCACGTGCACGCTGAATTTAAGTGGTGGTAACTTTGCAAGTAGAAGCAGCCTTATAAGAAATTGGACGTGGCGTTCTGGAAGACAGTCCGTTTAGGGCCTGAGTCTAAAGGTGTGTGGATATGTACATGCATGTGTGTGTCAGGGCACTTTTTGAGTTTCGTTTTTCTTTTTTTTTCCCCGAGTGAGTTTCTAAAGGGAAAAATTGGAAGATCAATAAATAAGCCTTAGAAAACATCAGGAGAAATCATTTAACATTTAGGTTTTACAAGGCCTTACTTAATCACTTGATTTCATTTTACTTAGTTTAATAATATTTTTTGAAACCTGTTTTAAAACAACCAGCACCCTGTGTTTTGAACAGTTTGTTTAAAAATAATCGTGGAACTCAGTATACTCTGATCTGGTTCTAAAATCGGAGTATTTTGATTCGTTGTAACTTTTCCTAGATTGCTGTTCTGAGGAGGCAGCAACGGATGATCAAAAACCGGGAGTCCGCCTGCCAGTCTCGCAAGAAGAAGAAGGAGTACATGCTGGGCTTGGAGGCCAGGCTGAAGGCCGCGCTCTCGGAGAACGAGCAGCTCAAGAGGGAGAACGGCTCGCTCAGGAGGCAGCTGGACGAGGTGGTGTCAGAGGTGAGGCGGCGGCGCAGCCCCCTGGGGTGGGTCCAAGCCTCCCGCCTGCCTGAGAAACCGTTGGAAACGGTGCGTCCAGATCGTGTAAAATAAGAGGACTAGGTGGAAGAGGCTGGTCCACCCTGAAGCGTTTGCAGGCGGAATAAAGCAGTGGGAAGAGGAGCCTGGGACTGCGCCTCCCGGTCTGCGCTCAGAGCTGTTTCCCCGGGAGCCGTCTCTTTCCGACTAAATCACTGCGAGGACCCGAAGTAGTCCCGCCAGGCCTTTCCTTTTATTTTTTTATTAAAAAAACTTTTTGTATGTTTATTATTGCAACAGAGAAACAGAGTATGAGCAGGGGAGGGGCAGAGAGAGAGGGAGACACAGAATCCCAAGCAGGCTCTGGGCTCCCAGCTGTCAGCACAGAACCCAATGTGGGGCTTGAACCCACAAACCGTGAGATCATGACCTGAGCCAAAGCCAGATGCTCAACGGACTGAGCCACCCAGGCGCCTCCAGGTCTTTCCTTTTAAAAAAGAAAACACAAAATAAAAAAATTTTAAATCTTTTCTCTGTCCACGTGACCCCCATTATGTTTTTTGCATGTGGTTACCATGCTGGGCCCGGTACACCGACCTTCTCCTTGATTCTGTTCATAGGAAGCGCGCAGGTTCAGGGTTTCCCGCGGCCCGAGCCCCCTGGACGCCTGTGCCCAAGGCGCGGGGCTCCTCAGGGCTCTGCCTTCCCTGAGCACAGGGGCTGCTCCACCACGTGCAGAGATTTAAGAGACGGGGGACACGCTACAGATGTGTTTGAAAATCCTGTGAGGACCCATAGACGTGTTAAATGGTTGAACTTTGTCCTTGGGGGACAGGAAAGCGCCACAGTGGCCGCTGCGTTTCTTCCCTGCCGCCCCTTCTCTGCTGCCGTCAGGAAGCTTGGACGGCCGTGCTCTGGTCTTGTGAGAAGTTACTGTTCTCCCCTCTGAGGGTGACTGGTTTTTTTTTTTTTAAACTATTCTTATAACTGGTGAAGAGGAGTGTGCTTTTCTTAGCTGTTGCTTTTTGTGAGATTAGTGTGTGATTTAACTGTATTTAACATGGTGGTTATTTCTCTTAGAACCAGAGGCTCAAAGTGCCTAATTCGAAACGAAGAGCTGTCTGTGTGATGGTGGTGTTGGCGTTCATAGTGCTCAACTATGGGCCCATGAGGTGAGTGTGTGGCTGCTTAGTTTGGATACAGATGCTAAACATTTTAGTTCTCATTATTTTCACCACTAGTCATGAGCTAGGGAAAACTTCAGAGACCGTATTTAGGTAAGAAGAAAGGAGAAAGATTGGCCTCTCTTCCTTATTCTTCACCTAGGCCTGGTGGAAAATTCATGTCATGTAATGAAGAAAGCTTAAGTTATCAAACAGATCAGCGGTGAGGCAGAGTTCGAGCCCCGCGTCGGGCCTGGAGCCTGCTTCAGATTCCGTGTCTCCCTCTCTCTCCGCCCCTCCCCTGCTCGTGCTCTGTCTTCTCTCTGTCTCTCTCAAAATAAATAAATAAATAAAAGAATTAAAAAATAATAATACTGAACCATTACATGTAAATGTAAATAACATTTTAATGAAAAATAACTATTTTCCAGACCCTCAAAAATTAGTGAGAAGAGTGGCGTTATTTTATTTATATTTGGCAGAAATCTTAAGAGAAGCCAGCTCTATTCTCATATCTGTTTCTTCATGCAGTCCGTTGTGATAAATTGTGGTTGAAATAAATGAAGAAAATCTAGAGTCACATAGGGATGTAGTTGAAAAGGGGAGCACCTTGCTGGTCCTTAGAAAGAATCTGGGGACCCTCAGGGCTCCGTGGGCCACTTGGAACGCCGGGGCTTCACAGACTGCTCCACAGTCTCCTGGAATGGGCATGGAGGTTATTTTGACTTCTGCATATGTGTGTGTGTGTGTGTGTGTGTGTGTGTGTGTATGTGTGTGTGTGTGTGTATATATATATATATATATATATATATACATGTATATAAAGTGTATACTAAATACACATATTAAACACATACATAAATACTTATGTTTACCTATAAAAATATAGATATGTAAAACGTATATAACATTCATATATATATAAAGAGTATTTATTGCAGGTGTATATTTATTAGAATCCAAATAGGTTGGAATTAGAACGTATGAATATCTGAAATTGGGACGGAGTCCGCCAGATTGCCTCAAGTGCTCTGTGCTCTTTTCTCATCTAGACTATTATATACGGTACTCACTCATTCAGTCAGACATACGCCATTTATTTATCGAGCACTTACTATTTGCCAGCTGGGGAGCAGGGAGCCGGGCATGCAAAGATGAATAGACGTACAGACCCGTAAGAGGATGTGTGACCAGCTGTGGCATGAGGAAGACTTAGGTAGAGGTCATGTAAAGATGCGGGCACACTCTCAGAGGGACACGGAGGTACCCAGTAACTCTGAAAATGGCAGTCTTGGAGGCTTTATGTGGTAGCATTTGGTGAACAGTAAAGAGGTTGGGGTTGGGGATACGTGTTGTCATGTAAGCCCTCCTGAGTAAATAGACATTTGGGGGGAAATGACGGATTTATTTATTTTTTTAATATCTGCTTATTTAGAGAGAGAGAGAGAGCTTGCATATGTGCACGCATGAACAGGGGAGGGGCAGAGAGAAGGAGAGAATCCCAAGCAGGCTCCACGCCCAGCACAGAGCTTGATGCAGGCCCAATTTCACAGCTGTGAGATCATGACCTGAGCTGAAATCAAGTCATGTTTAATTGACTGAGCCACTCTGTTACCCCTTAGTTATTTATTTTTGAGGGGTGGAGGGAGAGTTTGTGTGTGCACATGCATGCGTGCATGTGCGAGCAAGCCGGGGAGGGGCAGAGAGAGGGAGAGAGAGAATCCCAAGCAGGCTCTGCACTGTCGGCACAGAGCCCAACACAGGGCTCCATCCCACGAAATGTGGGATCATGACCTGAACCGGTATCGAGAGTTGAATGTGCAACCGACTGGGCCACGCAGGTGCCCAAGACTAAGACAAAATGTTTTTTTAATGAGTTAATGATTTTTACATCTGAGGATGAAGGGGGTGTGTGGGGATGGATCTCATTTCCGTGAACAGATGGATTGATTGAATTTGGAAGGAGACGATGGTCCCATTTTATCAACCAAAAAGTTAGATGGACAGTATAATCAGCAGAATTGGGAGTGGGAGAGAGCCTAAATGCTTGACATCCTGAGGAACAGCAGGAGGGAACGCGTGTCTGTCTCTTGGTGGAGGCTCTAGGAGCAGAAAGCCGAGAAGTCCTGGGCAGATTGAGGAAATGTTCAAGCTTAAAAAACATGCTTGAAAAGGCTTAGATTGAAGAAAAGCAACAAAGGGCTGGAAGGAATGAAGAAATACCAAAGTATCTTAACAGGTTGGGATTTGTCCAGACGCCAAGTGGAAGACAAAAGAAACTGGCTGCGAAACTCCTAAAAACCAGGAACTGTTTCTTCTAGAGGAAATTTGGCTCGGATGGTAAAGCCTCCAAGCTTAGGTGGCAGCACGAGGGGTCTGAAAGACTGACGGCGGCCCCCCGCTGGACGTTGGCGGTGTCGCTGGTCCGTCACGTGTGCTGCCCTGAGGCCTGCTTGATTGACCTCGTCCTTTGCAGCTTCTTCGCTTCAAGACTGAAGATCTAGTCAGGCTGGAATCTCCCAGAAGAGCACAAACTTCCCCATTGAACCTTGTTAGGACCACCTGGAACACGTTTATTGACTGACTTCCACGTTCACGGCCTTGTATATCTGTAAACCTTGAGCCTTATTGTGCTGTAATGGGTACAGAAACATACAGATGATGAGTTCCAACTGAGCTTTTCTAAGTCCCACAAAACTACGTCCAGCCAGACAAATAGACACTTTAATGAGAGGTTTCCAAAGCGTTTTAAATTTAGGGAACTGAACTCTTTGAGAACAGATCACCTTTCCATAATAAAGTTGTCAGTGTTGTTTCAGATGTTCAGTGTAGCATTGAACTTCTGTGCCGTATTGGTATGTGTCCAAGCGAAAATCTGTAACACACAAGCTTGCCGAACGTAAGTTTGCCTTGAGAAGCCTTTCCTGAAGGCACTCGGTGATGAAATGTAAATACACCTCACATCTCAAGTAGGAGAGTGTCGTGCACCAAAACGGACTCGTTTGAAGCGTTTTAGGTTACTGAATAGTCATCACACAGAAAAAGAAAATAAACCAAACAGACTTAAAAGGGTTACTTTTTCTGACCTTGTTGATGTTGTGTGGATGGTAAAGACAGCATCTAGCTGCTTCTGGCACACAGTCGATTCAAAGATGTGGCCCACTCTGGGTGGTCCATGAACTCAGTAGATCTGGGCAGCAGGGAATGGCTAACCTGGGCCAGCGTGCATTGCTAGGAAACCCTCTTCTTACTTACTCCTCGGTGGGCTTGATTCTGTGTTCATTAGTCCTGTTTTACTTTTTACTTATTTTTTTAAAAGTTTATGTATTTTTGAGAGAGGCAGAGACAGAGTGTGAGGGAGGGAGGGACAGAGTGAGCTGGAGACACAGAATCCAAAGCAGGCTCCAGGCTCTGTGCTGACAGCTCAGAGCCTGATGCAGGGCTCGAACTCATGAACCATGAGATCATGGCCTGAGCCAAAGTTGGATGCTTAACCAACCGAGCCTTCCAGGTGCCCCATGTTAGTCTTTTTTTTTTTTTTTTTTTTTTTAAATAGTCGAAGGGCTGGAGATTGAACCAGGGTCTCTTTTTTAAAAATTATCATTGAAAACTCTGCCTTCTCTACTACTGTGCCATAAAGTGTTTTTTTTCTACCACTGTCCAAGAAACCTTAAGGACTTCTGTTTTTGGTAATATAGTGGGCTAGAGGTATGGAGGAACTCTGTGCAGTTCGGTATACCAGAAAATGCTCAAAAAAAGAAATCAAAACTCTTATGTAATGGCTGAACTGAAGACAAAGTAAGTCCTTCTCAGAGGTCAGAAATTTTAAGATAGCATGAATTCATTGATAAGCTAGCATTGGAAGTGGTGCTTGTCCTAGAGTTATATACTGATCCTTTTGGTCTAGAGTCTGGCAACAGGAAAGAAAGCTCTGGGGTTCTAAAGAAAGAAGAAAGTCACAACTGAGCCCCATACCCCCTTCCCAAACCCAAATAAAGCTGGACTTAAAAAAAAAAAATGACATCTTCGTTGCTGAAAGAGGGGGAAGAAGTAGATTGTTCTACCATAGAGGGAGAGTGCTGGTAAGTACCTGTCTTGATACAGGCTTTGAGTAGACTGGAAATAAGAGAAAAAAAGTCTCCCTGAGAATTCATTATCACAAGCCTCAACTCGTGCGGGTTTGAGCCTGAATTTATACTGCTGTGTGATGCCCCCAAAAAACAAAGCAGAAATTTCACTTAAGTGGCCCTGTGTGGGCACCGCTAGGCTCCTGGCAGATACAGATGCAAACTCTTCTCAGAGGGAGACACTCTAGACATCCATCCTGAAAAGACTGCTGTGCGTACAGATCCAGTTGACCACGAGCCAACATCCCATCGCCCCCGCTAACGCATTAAACCAGCTAGGAGCCCAGGCACCATGAACAAGAGTGAGCGGAAGTAGCAGAGTCAGACTCTGAAGATGACAGGTATTTGAATCAGCAGATACAAAATGCTAACCATGTTAAACAAAACATGGAGTTAAACAATGACAAAGACACCAAAGACTCAGAATTGAGCCAGCCATTTTGAAAACATCTAGAAATGTGGTATAATAAGTTCAAAATAAAAAAACATTGACCAGGTTAAAACAACAAAACAGGCACCTTTGAAGAAAGAAATGGTCCATGGGAACACAGGGCTGAAGGAAAACAGCGTAACAGAGATGAGATGGAAAACATGACCGGTACCAAGAGATGTGAGGTCACCCCACCACAGCCGTGTAATCGAAGTGACATTGGTCAGGACTCATGCTGACTCTTGGACCTCCTCAGGTGATACCCTGCGAAGGGCACACTGTCACTCACGTGACATTCTGGCCAAGACTGTATACCTTTAATTTTACCATGAAAAAACACCAGCTAAACCTACACAGAGAGGATAATGTATAAAATAAATAGCCTACAATTTTTAGAAGTGTCAGGGTATTCAGGAAGAAGGAAAATAACCAAGTGAAGGTTTGAGACACAGAAAGGAATGGCCAACAACAAAAAAGATAGTTGTGGATGAAGCTTTTTAAGCAGTTGATGATCTGAAACATTAACGGTGTTTAGTTTGTAAGGTTGAAACAAATCGAGGTGGAAGAGTTTTCTGTACAGTGATCCCTGATAAATTGGGAAAGGTGTGATCGAAGTTAAAACACAGTTCTTATTCTTGTTTGGGAAGTAGGTAAAAACATTGATTGTTTAGACTGTTAAATTACATTAGCATTTTAAAGTTTGGGGGCGCCTGGGTGGCTCAGTCAGTGGAGCATCCGGCTTCAGCTCAGGTCATGATCTCGCGTTCATGAGTTCGAACCCCGTGTCGGGCTCTATGCTGTCAGCTAGCTCAGAGCCTGGAGCCTGTCTTCGGATTCTGTGTCTCCCTCTCTCTCTGACCTTCCTTCCCCCGCTCACGCTGTCTCTCTCTCTCTCTCTCTCAAAAATAAATAAAACATTAAAAAAATTTAAAGTTTTGGGCTAACCCTGACAAAATATAATTGAAGTGTATCATTTCAAAATCTAGTGGAAGAAACACCACTCAATGAGGTGGACAGACTCAACGCCAAAAAAAGGCATGAAAAGAGGGAAAGAAATGACTAGATTATGAAAGCACAAAATGTGATAGAAGAAATGAATCTAGAATATGATGCATAATTAGAAGACACAGGTTGTCAGACTGGAGGGGGGAAAAGGCAAAATTCCATTTTATGCTGTTTTTTTGTTTTTGTTTTTGTTTTTGTTTTAAATAAGAGAAACACCTAAAAGCATCAAGCTGCAGAAAGTCTGCGTTGAAAGTCAAGGGATGGATGGGGTGCCTGGTGGCTCGGTCCGTTAAGTGTTCGACTCTTGGTGTCAGCTTGGGTTGTGATCTCGCGATTTTGAGATGTCGTGGGGTTGAGCCCCGTGTCCCCGCTCTGCGCTGTCAGATTCTCATGGGATTCTCTCTCTCCTCTCTCTGTCTCTGCCCCACTTATGCTCACTTGCTCTAAATAAATAAATAAATAAATAAATAAATAAAAATTTTAAAAAAAGGTCAAGGGATGGAAAAAGCAAATAGTAGCCAGAAGAATCTGGAGTTGCTATATTAATATCAGAGAGAGACACTTTAAGGAGAAAGCATTATTAGATACGATCGCTTACCTATTGATTGAAAGGTTAGTTTACCAGGAAGATACAATAATTCTAAATTAGTACATAGTTTGCGATACATAGAACTTCGGGGAAGACTGCCATTCCACCGCCATAGTAGGAAATTTGCATGTACCTCTGTCTTAATAGACCACAGTGACAAGAAAACCTGCAATGTGTAAGAAGGTTTGTTATCATTATGCAACTTGATGTAATGGCCATTCAGATAAATACTGCATTTATCAACACTCAGAGGTTTTGAACTCTAGGGTGGAAATGTTAAAAAGGAGAATTGATCTGTGCTAAATCATAAAGGAAGTCCCAGCAGATTTCCGTGGACTAACGTGTAGACTGCATTCACTGTCCATGTAATTAAACTTGAACAATAACAAAAAGATAACTCTTATACTACTGAAACTCAAAAAGCATACTTCTAAGTAACTCGTAGATCAAAGGAAAAATTATAACATTATTACTGAATGGAATTAAAAATGCTGCTATCAGACCTTGTAGGAAGTATCATTGTGTGGAACAAAGCAGACTGTAGCAGAGCGTTTGCAGTATGCCTACGTGTAGATCAAGTTCAAACCAAGAAAGCTCTACGGTCTGAACGTGTGTGCATCTGTGTTAAGTTGTGGAGAAGAGCAAGGGAATTGCTACTCTAAGGTTAGAAAGCAACACAGAGCAGGTGTGACTCCCGTCGAGGCCAGCCTGGGTGTTTTTGTCCGGTGTTGCCAAATCATCCTGTTTACACACCATAAAACTTGTCACGTGCTAGTTATTTGTTGGTATATCGGTCTTCACCACTGGAGCTTTTGTGTTGTTTTCTCCCACTCCCTTTTTTGAGAAGCTGTGCCTCAGTCCCCTTCTACATCCTCAGCATCTAGCATGACGTGTACAGTTCACGGCAGACGCTAAAAACGTGCTGTACCGAGTCACCAAGAAGGATTTTGTGAGCCTGACGAGGAGAGATGGGCATTCCAGCAAAGGGAGTGCCGGGAGCAGCATTCAGAGAGGGTGGCCTTCCCCTCAGTAAGAAGCAGTCAGCAATGGCTTCTAGATCGGGCTTGACGTAGTGGAGCTGCTTAGTAAGAGTATGGTGGATGTGGCGGAGTGACCAGCCAGGTGACCGAGTGCGTGATTGGATGCGAACGAGCGTAGACTGGGGGTGGGGGGCGCTGCGGCCCGTCTGTACTTGGAGGGCATCCTATTCCCTGCAGAGGGGGGGCTTAACAGTGACCGGTGCCCGTAACGTGCCAGTGAGCACGAGGTCCCGTGGCGTGGGGCGTGTGTCTGTGGGGAGGGGAGGCCTGTGGAGAGAGTGGTCACAAGGGAGGTGTCAACAGGGAGAGTGACATTCCCGATGTGTAAGGAGAGGAGAGACCCGCTCTGCGGGGAGGGGAGGGAGCGTGGCGTGAACCAGGGGGCAGCACGGACTGGGGGAAGACATTATTTCCCCATTTCCACCGTAAAAGGTTGCCTTAAAAACCGGTAAATAACACAAGGGGGGGGGAGTTTTTTCACCTCCCGGGTCTTTTATGACTGATGACGTTTTGTGATGTTTTTCTGGTTGCATATGGTCTACGACACCTTGATTTTCACAGCTTTTCTCTTTATCTCATTAGTACTACCTTCCACATTGTAACCGTAGTTTCTTCTAATCATTTTCATACGTTTAACCTAACGGATGTTGAAATTGAGTAGGATACAGTATAAATGCTTATCTGGTTTACATTTTAGTAGGTTGAGGAAGAGATAATTTTCATTGTAGGGGGGGAGTGCTTAGTCTTCAGAATTTCTTCCTTTTGGGCCCCTGCTTCCTTAACATGGTGTTCATAGATCATACCTGGACGCCTGGGGGCTCAGTCGGTTAAGCGTCCGACTTTGGCTCAGGTCATGACCTCATGGTTTGTGAGTTCGAGCCCCACCTCGGGCTTTGTGCTGACCTCTTGGAGCCTGGAGTTTGCTTCAGAGTCTGTGTCTCCCTCTCTCTCTGCTCCTCCCCTGCTCAGGTTCTGTTTCTCTCTCAAAAATAAACAAAAAAAAATTATGCCTGCTCTTGGTCATACCAGAGGCATGGTTTTCATTGCTACTCTGTGCTGATGTGTTTCTGTTTTGTTATTTTAAATTTGTACCTCAAGACCATTTTGACATTAGGGCGGTTTAACTCTGCCCTATAACCCAGGAATCGATGTAAACCTCAGACTTGTAGATATCCAGGAAATAGGGTAGGCTGGAAAGAATGAGCAGTGTTCCTGTTAGACATTTGTAAAAATACTTCTTGGTGGAGGGAGGTTGACTTAATTTAAGAAAAGCGGGGGAAATAAAGGAAGGAAAAGGAAAATGGATTAATCTTGATGGAAGAAAAGAATTTCCAAAAGGTTCTGTTGGCAGCAATAAATTGGGTTAAAAATACTCCATCTTTATAGAACAGGGTGTTCAAAGCTGGTTGGAGAAACCTCAGTCTGAGCCCTACGCGCAGTCTGTCATTTATTGTTGTGAGTTTTGTTGACCGTTGAGGAATGACAGGGACTACAGGTTTTTAACACAGAGGTTTTGCAACATTTTCCTTGCCTCCTTAAAAGTTTGGATAAAAAAAAAAAAGTTGGGGTTATTTTTTGTTGTGGTTGTTAAATTCTCCCACAGTCGTTCTCAGCCATGGCTGTATGTTAATAACCACTAGGAAATCTTCAAAAGGGAGGAGCCGTGCCTCAACCTTGTGGAATCTGGTAGGACGGGTCTAAGTCATTTGCTCTTAAACACAGTGTTTTTCCCCGGGGAAGTATGTCCAGAGTTGAAAATTGTGGAGTGTTGTTCTTTCTCTCTCTCTCTCTACATTGGCCTCTGTAGAAATTGTAAGAGCATTTATCCACTGAATTAGAAGATAATCTGTATAAGAGCAGCTTTGTTAATCGCTGGACAGACACCTCTGTGTTTATAGGTTTGTTTTCTGTAATTGGGGAAATGGACGGACGGCTGTTGTGCACTGCGTAAGGCCACTGCACAGCTTTGTGGGAGGCACTTCTGCCTGGCGCACAGGACTGCAGTTTATAGGTCCCTTTGTTATGTTTTCTCATTTTTATTTACATTTTTTATTTTTTAAGTATAATTTTTTAATGTTTTATTTATTATTTTGAGAGAAACTAAGTGAGTGGGGAAAGGTCAGAGAGAGAGAGAGAGAGAGAGAGAGAGAGAGAGAGAGAGAGAGAGAGAGGGAGACCCAGAATCCGAAGCAGGCTGCAGGCTCTGGGCTATCAGCACAGAGCCCGATGGTGGGGCTTGAGATGTGACCTGAGTCCAACTGTGAGATGTGACCTGAGCCGAAGTCGGACGCTTAGCTGTGACCCAGGTGCCCCATTCTCCTTCCCACTTTAAAAGTCACTGGAATCATTCTCCTTTCCAGAAAATACGAAGCAGCGTCTCAAGGAGGCTTTGACCATGCTGGGTCTTAAGAAAAAATAACAAGTGTTTGAAATGGACGCTGCCTCTTCCTTGTTTGTTCCGGCTCCCCTCTCAAGAACGGAGTCTGTATAGTTTGAGACGTCAGACTTGGATGAGGAAGGGCACACCCTACCTAAGGGCCAGCCACTCTGTGGTTTGCTTGTGAGCCTGTGCTGAAGGCACAGCTGACCACAGAAAGTACGGCATCGGATTTGAGTCGTCTGGAACCGGTTAGGAAGAAAATGCCTCTATTCTAGTGTTCTCTAAGTTTGTCAGCTTTTCATCGTTTTTACAGGAAACACTCGAGCTTCTTATCCCGAGATGAGCCTGTCCCCAAATCTGGCTCTAATTTTTTTTTTCCTGTTCAATTGCTGAGCACATTTTGCTGTATGAAATCATTATTGGCTGTAGGTTAAAAGTTACTGTGTAACTTAACTGTCAGAATTCAAACTAAGTATACATGGTTTTGTTCAGCCAGATTTTAAAATGAAATCTAATTCAAGTTCTTGGCTAAAAGTACTTTGCACATTTATCAA
>NC_043702.1:169806153-169807510 GCF_006229205.1 Suricata suricatta | reverse complement strand
GTTCCAGCCAGCCTCGCAGGAGCTGAGCGTGTGGTGTGCATTTGGACTGTGCTGAGCTCGCGTTCACGCGTTCTGTCCACCGTGAGCTCACCCTAGTCCGGGAGCTCTGAGAGCCGGCCCGCGTGCGCCACGTGGCGTCCTGTCGCAGCCCGCCGCGGCGAAGCAGCGTGCTTACTTTCATTTTTCCTTCCTAGGTGGGATTTGCTGCTGTTGCTGTGGTGGTGGTGGTGGTTGTGAATTTGAAAATGCGAGATAGATGGAAATAAGACAGCTGGAAGAAAAGAAGATGAATAAAAAAGAGAAGATAATTAGTTGAATAATTAGACTGTATGGTGCTATCATCTGTGCTTGGAAAAGGTGTAGAGGACTTTGTGTTAACCGTGTTAGGCTGCTTTTATCAATTGTGCGCTGTGCACCAAGCCCACTGATCTGAGCACTTTATATAAATTAGTTCTGCAACTCTAAGGGCAGTGTTATTAGCTCCATTTTGCAGGCGAGGAGACTGAGGTCACAGCTGGTGGTGGTGCAGAGCTGGGACTCACCACCTGCCTCTGGAGCGCTGGTCTTCGTCACTTACAGTCACTCCGGCAGAGGGAGAGAGGTTGGTGTTTACAGACAGAGGAGAGGAGTTAGGGCTCTCGCCAGTAACATTACCCGCCCCCCCTAAAGCTTAGGACTGGCTGTGAAAGGAGTAGAAAATACTCATTTTATAAGTTGGCTGGATTGATGTAAATGTCACAGAAGAGAGATTGCCCTCAAATTTATGGCATCTTTTTGACATTTAGAACGATAAGGGTGTGCCTTTCCCGAGTGGGAAGATACCAAAGTTGTTTGCACACAAGCTTTATAAAAAAAATTTTTTTTTACATTTTTAAAAATTTATTTTTGAGAGACAGAGCACAAGTGGGGGAGGGGCAGAGAGAGAGGGAGGCACAGAATCTAAAGCAGGCTCCAGGCTCCAAGCTGTCAGCATAGAGCCCAGTGCGGGGCTCGAACCCACAAGCTGGGGAGATCATGACCTGAGCCTAAGTCAGACGCTTTAACCGACTGAGCCACCCAGACGCCTCACAGACTTTTTATATTAAACATTAACTCATTGAGATTTATTTCAGCAGTTAAGCAAGTACATGCATTACTTATCTCTTGCTGTGTAGTAAATCACCCTGAAACATAAAGGCTTAAGACAACAACATTTACTTTGCTGAAGTGACTGTGACTTCAGCACGGCTCAGTAGTGACAGCTCTTTGTTTCCGTGAGTGTCAGCTGGGGTGGCTTGGGTTAGTGGCCCACCTTCAGGATGGCTCCCTCTTCATGGTCAGCAAGGTGGTGCTGGCGTCAGCCGAGACCCGAGCCAGG
>NC_043702.1:169752061-169806053 GCF_006229205.1 Suricata suricatta | reverse complement strand
GAACCGTGAGATCATGACCTGAGCCAAAGACGGACGCTTAACCGACTGAGCCACCCAGGTGCCCCCAGAGAACGTTTTTACAATATTGATTTAAAGATATATTTCTTCATTCAGTCACATTTCTGTTTCTAGTAAATTACCCCCAGTTACTACGAGCCTGCAAAAGTCATCTGTGACCTATTCAATAAACAACTTTAGAGAACTTTCTTCAGCCTCAGTGGCAGTGAAAACTAGCATGATTTCCGGTTCCTAGATCTGGAGACGGCATAATAATGAGTTCACCACCTGTCATTCTTTAGTTATGAGTTAGTGCCTCTAAAATGAAGATCTGGAGTTTTCTCTTGACGTGAGGCAGAACGGTACATAAATTTCATCTCTTTGTTATTTAAAAAAAAAACAAAAAATCTCCTCTGAACTACGCATTGTCCTGGAACAAAACAGAGGTCCCTGTGTTCCTTAAAAGTGTATTCTAGTGAGGACAGACTGACAAAAACACAAGTAAATATAATGGTGCAGTTGTAGTTTGAATAAAGGGATAAACTACAGCAGAGTGAATGGTTTTGCAGGTGTGAGGGTGGGTGTTGGAACTACAGTTTTAAATAGCGATCATTGTAAAGTAGACATTTGAACCAAGGCTTAAGGGGGGGGGGGCTAACCATATGGATATGTGGGGGCAGGGCATTCCTGGCCGAGGGAACAGCCTGTGCAAGTGCCCTGGGGCTGGAGGTGTGCCTCACATGTTCAGGGAGAAGCAAGGAGGTCAGGGTGGCTGGGCAGAAGGGGAGGGGCTGGGGGAGAGAAGCAGGTGACGATGCCAGAGAGGGAAGCTGGATGGAGGCGTTAAGTTAGTGAGGACTTGGTCATTGTAAGCGTTTGGGCTTTTCCTGTTGTTTTAGAAATGGGGAGTTGTGTGAAGGGTTGGACAGAGAATCGACGTCGTAATCTGACCCAGACTTTAAGCTGTGTTGAGAGGAGGCTGAACCTGGCGGGCAGGAATGCCCACTGTGCTGAGGACGGCTCTGTGTCACCCGTGAGACACGTGGCACTTTCTGATTTATAGAAGCATGTTCACATCTGTCATTTCGCTTGAATCTTTGAGAAACTGAAATTTTGCACGTGAGGAATTGGCAGCTCAGAGAAGGTAACCAACGGCCCCAGGGCCCCGCAGGTGGGGATCTCAGAGCCGCCCCGTGAACCCAGCTCTCCTGGCTCCAAATTGTGTGCTCTGTCCGCTCCCCTCCATTCATGCCGGAAGAACTCCGGGCTCTCTGCAGCTTCTAGGGGTTTCTTTCGGGTTTTCGTGGGTGGGTCTTAGATCGACAGAGCGGCTGCTGCTTCCTCCTGCTGAGCCGGCTGCAGGGTGAGGCGGACCTGACCCTCAGGAAGCAGGTTGCAAGGGTAGGGGTGGGCGCGGACACGTGCCGTTCGGGTCAGCCGCGTGGTGTGAAGAGGGGAAGTCTGAAGTCTGAAGTCGCGTCTTAACCTCTGAGTGGCTTCACAGTCCTCTGAAACAGTCCCTGGCTTTTAGACTTTTGTAGATGAAAAAGTAGAGTAACAATTCTTATAATACTTTGTCCAGACTTTTGGAGAAGTTGAAATTATTTGTGGTTTATTCATCTGTGCCCTCAGGCCCCTTGGCCTGTACAGGAGCAGGGTCTGTTGGTGTGATGCTGGCTTTGTGGTTTAAAACGGTTGTGTCTCCTGCAGAGTGGCGTGTTTGTGATCACAGAGACGTGTTGGGACTTTTACTCTCTTAGTATTTATTAGTTTATTTAAAATGTGGAATAGAACCTATTTGAGCTGTGAGCAGAGTGTGATTAGACTGTGTTATTAATGTTATCAACTATACACATTTGTTGCCTTCTTACACTGACTCTTACTGTGACTCCGACCCACTTCTTTGTAATGAGCAACATTTAGGTTTTCTGGAGCACCTGGCTCTTGACTTTGGCTCAGGTCATGATCATGGTTCGTGGGGTCGAGCCCCGCATTGGGCTCTGCACTGACAGCACAGAGCCTGCTTGGGATTCGCTCTCTTCCTCCCTCCCTGCCTCTCCCCCGCTTGCTCTCTGTCTCTCTGTCAAAAAATAAAGAAATTGAAATTTTCCCAAAATTAATGAAAAGAGACATTGAATGATTTAAAAACACCACGTCAAGAATCTTAAAGTTCACGCCAACAGTTTTCTCATACTCTTCGGTACACTTTGGCCGTGGTAAGGATCGTCAGATTCCTTGTTAATACTTGGGGTGTCACCGTGGTACCTCAGACAGTCTTGAATTCTGGCAATGAAATAAAGCTTTTTCATGTTTTTCTTCCCCCCCCCCCCCCCATCAAGCCTCTCTTTATTGAGAAAACACTCTTATAAAGGTTTCAAGGCTGGAAAACAAGGCAGCTGACGTAGGTCGGTTGCTAGGAAACAGGGTTAAGGGATTTAGGCTGGAGTAAAAGAGGAACCAGACTAAAGTGTTTTAGCACAGCGCCTGAGGGGCTGATACTACCCTGCCTGCAGGGGGTTGATCTTTGATCTTCTGGCTTCTCCTGACAGGGAGTGGTGCTCCCCTGCCTATTTTTGCAACTCCCCTCAGGGAGTGACATATCCGGCTAGCAAATGGCCAAGCAGCTGAATCTTCGCCGCTCCCCACAGAAGGGTCATAAGCTAGGAAGTCATGCAGAATCTGTGTATCTTGATTCCATCCCACTAGGTCTCTGACACATGCTCTCCAAGCCTTCATTTCCACTGCTCTAAGAGTAATATTTGCCTTAAAGGTATAATACCTGTGAAGTTTCAGAGAGATGCCTTACATATGGTAATAATTATTAACACAGAAATTAACTTATACAATAGACTTGACTATGACTAATCATCTGTTCCGTTATTCATCTTGTTTTCCTCCCATGCCCCACTGTTGTGTGATCTCTTAGAGGGTGGAAATTTCTTTTGCTCATTTTTTATGACCCTAGAACTAAGTATTTTTTCATGTTTTTCAAATATTAATAAAAACAAGGGAACTAGAAATCTGCAGGTATTCAGATGGTTAAAATTAGTTTCTGTAGGTCTTTTCGTTAGGGTTCAAGTGTTAGTAGTTTCTTTTGAGCTGAATTGGACAGTCGGCTTGTCTGTGGTTTAGCTTAAGAGAAATTTCATTTTAAGACTTGGAAAAAAGTCTGTGAGGAATGGAGGCCAGATGACAACAACAACCAAAAACCAAACAAGTAAAACATTTTAAAAGATTCTTTACAAAGTTTTTTAATATATTACCTTTCAAAATACTTCTGGGCCAGTCGGTAGATAATAAATGAGCCTGAAACACAGGTAAAAATGACTAGAGTAGCTAAGGTGAAAGGTCAGCTGTCGTTACACGGTGATGGTTGTCACCTCTGTGGGCAGCAGTTACAAATAGTGATCACTCGTGAGCCACACCAGCCAGTCACCTCCAGACTGCTCTCCAGCAAGTGCGGCTGCGCAGTGACTAGCGCAGCTCAGCCACAGGGAGATAAAGTTAGACGCCAGGCAGTTGCTTGTAACAGCCGTAAACCGTGAGTTGAAACGTCCTTCTTTTGGTGAAAATCATCCAAAGAACCGTGAAGGGGCGCCTGGGAGGCTCGGTTGGTTTTGTGCTGGACTTCGGCTCAGGTCATGATCTCCCGGTTTGTGGGTCTGCTGTCTGCACAGAGCCTGTTTCGGGTGCTCTGTCTACTCCCCTCCTCCCCCATAAACAAACAAAAGAACAATGATCAGTAGAAAGGCTCTTTTAGAACTTCCAAAGGATCGTGAGGTAATTTATAAGGCACGCATAAACCATGCAGATGCTTCTGATGGTGCCCGTCCCTGTACCTCCGGTCTAACTCCCTGGCCTTCTCCCCGTACCGTCCACTTCCGCCGGCTTCACTGTGAGACGTGTGTAACGTTTCGGGAATGCGCTCGGAAAGGTGCTGGGAAAGACACGATTCTGCAGAATGTGGTTCCCGGACACGTGCGTGTGTCTGCCCAGATGGCTGGTTAGCGCACAGACTTGTCGGGCACCGCCCCCGCAGTTTCTGGGTGAGTACGAATGGGGGGGGGGCCCGAAAGTTTGCGTTCCTAGCTGTCGGGTGATGCTTGTGCTGCCCGTCCAGGGGCCACGCTTCGAGAATCACTGCTAGAGGAAGGGGCTTGCTGATCCAGACAGACTCGTCAAGTGTGTTAACTGCTAGTTGATAGTAGGATTCGAGGAACCAGAAGTGAAGCTACTTCTAGAAGCATAGCAGCACTTGGCTTGGGGTTAACTGTCAGAGCTCTTGAGGGAGCCTCCCTTTTAAAGGCTGACGCCGCTTAGCCAGGACGTAGGGAAGCAGGGGAGCTGTTCTGGTAATCTGGCCTAGGTGACTGGGAGACGCTAGTAATAGCAGTTTGTGAAAGAGAGAGGAAATTATGCCAGGGAATTGAACAGTAATCATGGGGAAGATTCTGATGTAGAAAGGGGTATGATAGGGGTGCCTGGTTGGCCCAGAGCGTGTCTCTTTATCTTCGGGTTATAAGTTCGAGCTCCAGGTAGAGATTATTTAAAAAAAAAAAAAAGGTTAAATAAAGTCTGTTAAAAAATACATAGAAAAGGAAGGGATACGATACTGGAGTACCGAAATTAAAACAAGAAGAAAACGTGCTCATTTTTTTTTAAAGTTTATTTATGTATTTTGAGAAAGAGAAAGAGAGCGAGCAGGGAAGGGGCGTCGAGAGGAGGAGACAATCCCAAGCAGGCTCCACACGGTCAGTGCGAAGCCTGAGGTGGGGCTCGAACCCACGAACCATGAGATCATGCCCTGAGCTGAAACCGAGAGTCAGCTGCTCAACCGACTGAGTGGCCCAGGCGCCCCAAAAACATGCTAGTTGTGTTTCTCTCCCTTGAATAAGTTGCTAGACTTAGTGACACTGCGGCAGGTGAGGCCGTCTGTAATTATCGTCCTGGTGTCCTTTCTTTCTCCTGTCTCTCTGGGACCCTTCTCGTGTGCGTACACATGCGTGTGCCCCCCCACACCCCTCCTGCTTCCTTATGGACCCCTGAGTGTAACACGTTCTCTTCTACCTGTGTGCTTTTTTCGCTATCCCATCTGTACGGAACGCCTTCCTTCACTCCCTTCTCCGTTTCCGCCTGTTTATTTACTGCTTTCTATTTAAGATAACTTTGCCATCGTCTTGGTAAAAATCAGGCTCCTTAGCTATATGCTGCCGTGGCATTCAGCATTAACCTTATTAAGGCAGTAATCATTCTATTGTCTTTTATCTATATCAGTCTGCCCCCCAACACATAAACTGTTAATTTGATCTTTACCTTTCTTTTATCTTCGAGTCTTTACCATCATACATGGTTCCTGGAACATTCATTTAATGCATGTTAAGTAAATGAATAATCAGTCTTTCTGAGAAATGTTGTCAACATAATGCGGTAATGGAGTTCCAATCCTAGGTCCAGATCTTGGCTTCTTTAATTACTTAGAGCTTGGCCTTGGGCACATTGTTTAAACTCTTTGAGCCTCAGTTTGTACTTCCATCTTCATTCCCTAATACACTGTAGGTGCTCAGGAAATGGCGGCTGCTGTCACACACTGTATTTGCATCTTAGAGCATTTAACAACCTTGTAATATCTGTAGGGTCAAGGTGGGAAATTTTGGACTGTGTGATATAATTAAGTCACAAGTGGTTAAACCTAAAAAAAATTTTTAAATTTATTTTTTGAGAGAGCGAGAGCGAGAGCGAACATGAGTGGGGGAGGGGCAGAGAGAGAAGGAGACACAGAATCTGAATCCGAATCCGAGCTGTCAACACAGCCCAATGTGGAGCTTGAACTCACGAACCAGGAGATCATGACCTGAGCTCAAGCCAGACGCTTAACCAACTGAACCACACAGGCGCCCTTAAGCTTACATTTTTATAAGGCTTTCTCTAGGGGGCATGCTCCATGGCTCAATTTCTTTGTTCTGTTCAATATTTGAGTAACAGTTCAGTTGAAGATGTTGATGGCATGTTGATCCTTTGTTAATTAGAATGCGATCCTAGAGGTTCTTGACTGATTAGTAGGGCGAATGAGGTTTTTAAAGGAATTGATGTAAATTATTCCACTGGGATCAAAACTCAGTTACATAAATTTGGAACTGGAAGTGGGAGAGGAAGGGAAAAGAAAGGGACGGTTCAAAATCAGTTTGTGAGGAGGGCTGGGATTTTGATTAAATCGGGCTCACTATGAATAACGTGACGTAACTGCCAAAAAAGCCTGCGTGGTGTTAGCCTGCGTCAGTGGAAGAAGAATCATCTAGAACGTGGGAAGGGTTATGTGTTCCATCCTGACTCGTCACAACACCTGAGAGGTACTGTGGCCAGTTCTGGACACCACTTGTGGGCGGTGTAATGACAGGCGAGGGGCCCCACACTGCGCCGCCAGGAGCCACGTGGGAAGAGCCCCGGCCTCGGCAGAGACCCCGCGGGGAGGTGTTCCGTGACTTTGGACGTCGGAAGAAGCCTGGCTTCGTAGGCACCTTCTGAATAGACATCGAGCCCAGAACTGTCACCCAAAGGGGAAAGTTACAAAGAAGCCCATTTCTAGTTAAAACAAGGGGAACTAAACTCATTGAGTAGTTGGGTGGTCGAGCTCCTCTGAGTCTCTGAGGGGGCTGAGGGCGAACCTGCCCCGAAAGGGAATGTTACTGCATGGATGTGTCACTAACGCAGCGTATGTGTTCAGTCAACCGAGAGTCTGTGAACTGTGGGGAAAGGTCTTAACATTGTTTTGTTTACAGCGTACGTTCCTAAGTAGAATTTTTGGCACCACACTTGAAAGATTTTAAAGTAAAATCTTTTTCAAAAAAGTAAGTTGCAGGGGTGCCTGGGTGGCTCAGTTAGTTGAGCGTCCGACTTTGGCTCAGGTCATGATCTCGTGGTCCTTGAGTTCGAGCCTTGCGTTGGACTTTATGCTGACAGCTCAGAGCCTGGAGCCTACTTCAGACTGTGTCTCCTCTCTCTTCCCCTCCCCTGCTTGCATTCTGTGTCTCTCTCTCTCTCAAGATAAAATAAAAATATTAAAAAAAAAGTAAGTTGCAAAAAAAAAAATTCTGCAGTTACCATCACACCGTTAGTCTTCCCTACAAAATTACTATTTGCTGCTTATCTCCTGTTTTCTTAAATACTCACCAAGCCGAGTTTTCCTAAGTTTAGTGAGCCACTCCACCAGGCCTTGTTCTTTATTTGCAGCAGGTTCGTATTGCTTGTGACATTCTGTCTGAAACAGAATGGTGACAAGATATATCCTCAGTTGTAGCAAAATTAAATGTTCCTCAAGGCTCCTCATTTGGTGGCACGCCTTCGAAGAGTTTGCAGGAGGTCCAAGCGCTACGGCACGCTGCCTGAGGACCACTGGACAGCAGTGATCCTGGGGCGGGAAGAACTGAGGCAAGAAGAGGTCAGAAAAAGATTCTAGAAAGGTGCACCTGCTTCCTGTTTCCCCCTAACACTGCTTTCTGGGTTGTGGAGGCAAACTGCCGCAGCCCAGAGAGCTCCTTTTCTCTTAGGACCACAGGGCCCTTAGTTGTGACCCTCTTTGTCAGCCTGACTTTCCTCTGAGTAGAGTCCGGCACCCCTTCTTTTGTTTCCCTAAGGAGAGCCCCTTGTGTTTAATTCCAAGCGGACTAGAGAGCTAGTGTAAATTGGCTGCATGGCAGTGCACGGTAAAGCACGCACACACACTTCTAGCTTACCAGTGAGCCAGATTTCTAAGCCCGCGGTGAATGCGGTAAAAGTAGTTAATGACTGTTGCGGTATTTGCTTTATATGTGTGTGTACGTGTGTGTATCCATACTTGTGTGTGTTTATATAATACATACTATAGATAATGTATGCGTATGTATTTGCTGCAAATACTTAATACCCACCAAGAGCACATACGTTGACGAAGGAAGGTATTGGCGCACATGTGGAGAAAGAAGTAAATAGGAAATTTTTACATGTAAGTAAAAGTGGAAGTATTTTTAAAAATAATTTTTTGTTACTTTTATTTGATAGCCTGCCTTCTGGGGTTGTGAAAGGCTAATGACTCTGGCTGCGGATACGGGGAAAAGCTCGTGATCTCATTTGAAGTGCTCCCTCTTTAAAATATCAGTTTACCGCACCAGGGGGACTTAGTTCGGTTTACTGCCTGAGTTTAAGGCTCATTTATATGTATATTGTACTTGTTTCTACTTCAGACCCGTGCTTAGTGCAATTGGAGCGTTTTTAAAGCACATAGAATACCGCTGTTTAGACATGAGGTACTTTGTATACCTCACAGCAGTCACTCTCCAGCCTGTTTCCCCTGTGGACAGGGTGGGGGGTGCGTCTGACCACAGCGGTCCGCGGCTTTGTTTCTGCGCCTGGTGGTCGTGCTCTGCACGTGGTTCTGTGACGGAATCGTGGTTTGCTTTCGAGCTAATGCAGCTTGCACATGTGTGACTTACTTTTATTTCAGTTATTTCACTTTTTATACTTTTCAGCATGTTGGAACAGGATGCCAGGAGAAAGAATCCTAGTGTGAACCCCGCAAATCAGAGGAGGCATCTGCTAGAATTTTCTGCTAAAGAGGTGCAAGACACATCAGATGGTATCATCCAGAAAACCAGCTACAGGTTAGAAGATGGCATGTCTCTGTCTGTTAAGATGACTTAAGGAAACTGCCGTAGAGAATTATACAGTATAACTTTACGTCTGAATTGTTTATGTACGGTTTTCATTAGAACAAACAAGGTATTGAGGCCCTTGATAAATTTTACTGTGAAGATCAGTTCTGAGAACAAGTTTACTCTTTGAAACCTTCCTCAGTTTTTCAAATTCTTGTAGAGATGTGACCTTAAACTCTCAGTTTCTGTGCACTCATACGGATACTGAGGCACATACGTGTATGCACATTACATTATACATAATGTTGCTGATACGGCTCTTTATCCTATGATTACAACATAATGTATCTAATAGTATCTTGTGATGAGTACAACGTGGTGGAATGATTATTGTTGAACTGGGCGGTCGTTAGATCAAATCCTTTATGCTTGTTTATTATGACTTTAGTTGACTCTCCCTCGCTTGTTACAGGTTAGTATTGTGTTAGTAAATTTCTGTATGGCCCGTCGATAGTAAAGGACTTAAAATTTTATGAAGACACAGGTCTGTGTTATGTACACTAGAAGAAGGACGTTTTCAAAGCTGTATACTTTTCGATAATCATTCCCCTGTGTTATTAGAGCCAAGCGGAGCTGGGTCCTTGACTCACAAGGCAAAGGGAGGGCCCCGTGTGGCAGCCACGGCACAGCGTAATGCTGTGGATCCTTTGAGATTTGTTAACTTGTAATTCTGGCCGAGAGCCCTCGGGGAATACTTTCTAAAAATTTTTTTACTGTGACAGCCAAACCGTTGAATGAAATTATTACCATAGTCCTGTGGGCTTCTGTCCACTCAGCCTTCCTAGGAAAAAGTGCTAGTATTCGTTGTCGTAGGAGTCCGCAGTGTGTAAAGCACAACGCTGAGTGTGGCGGAGGGTCCAGAGCGTTACTTGCCGGTTAGTGTGACGCAGCGCACGTGAGGGGCGCTATAATGTGGGAAATGTTATGTACTGTTTCTTGCCTTTTTTTTTACATGCCCAGATTAGCCGTACTTCTGACCTACTCATTTTAGTGCGCACTTAACAGCGCCTCTAAATACTGCTAGAGTTTAATGGTATCTTTAATTTTCTAAGTAATTTTTCCAAATTCGCCCTACACGTTCCACATGTAATTTTGAGTTCTGTTGTCGTCCACATGAGATCCATCAAAAGTTACATTCCAAAAGTGATAGTCTTTGGATTTATGAGAGTTGAGACTGTGCCCTTTAGGTCTGTATTGCTGGGTGTTAAAAAGTAAAGCAAGTTATTGATTGTATACTTGCCATGAAGTCAGGTAGGCTTTACTAGAATATTGTTTACTTTGAACTAGCCACAGTAGAAGCCTTCATCGATCTGCCTGTGGTACAGTCAGGTGACATGGAAAACACAGTGCTGGTTATCCAAGTTCAGCCAAGATACTTGAATGACCTTCAGGCTGTAATTTGTCAGCTTTCAAAATAGTCTATGAAAGGGGCGCCTGGGGGGCTCAGTCAGTTAAGCGTCTGACTTCAGCTCAGGTCATGATCTCGCAGTTCATGGGTTCCAGCCCCACATTAGGATCTGTGCTGACAGTTCAGAGCCTGGAGCCTCCTTAAGATTCTGTATCTCTCTTACCCTCCCCTGCTCACACTATCTCTCCCTCTCTCTCAAAAATAAAAACAAAAAATAAAAACCCAAAAAAAACCCCCGAAGTAGTCGATGAAAAGCACGCCATCCGCTGTTCCCCACCCCCAAGTCACCATGGTCTGTGCCCGCTGGCTGGTATTGGTAAAAAAAATGGACACAATTATGGATTCTTGGCTACATGCAAATCTCTTAAAATATCCATCATTACTACTGAGCAGCTAGGGAAATTCAAATATCAGGTATCAGTCCACCAATTTGATGTGCTTACTTTATCATGATAAATACTGAATAGAAGATACCAAACTCTTTGTGAAACATTCAAAAGTGGCAGGTACACGAATCTGCTTTGAACTGCATTTTAAGTGGTTTTATACACAGCCATGGCACTTTATTTTTTAATGCAGCTTACTTTTTATTTTTCATTTTTAGGAAACTTTTGAGAACTGGTTCAAGTAAAAGAGGAGTAGATTATAATCCCATAATTTATAATACTACATTCTCTTCTCATCTAGTAATTAACTGCATATGTTTCCAGGTTTAGAAATGTGTGGTATAAAATAACCATACAATTTGTACAGGGACACTTTAAGAATGAAAGGCAGTGCTAGTAGTGATCACGTCAGGACGTCAGGCCATGCCCAGGACTGTTCTGGATAAGTGAGAAGCATGGATGCCCATGTATGAGGCAGGACCTGTGTTTACGCCAGGGATCCTCGGTAACTCTGCCTCCCTAGCACTGTCTTCTGCTTTAGTGATTCATTTGATAGAACGTTTTCTGTCCGTGTGATGCGTTTGCAGGCAGCCTAGAGCTCTGCCATCTTGGGACAGTGTGGATCTGATTGCCTCCAGACCACAAGTTGGCCGAGACTCCCTTTTCTTTTCCCTTCAGCCCCACCCAGGTCCTTCCTGGTATTTCTCCTATCAGATTTTTTTTTCTTTTCCAAAGAATATTTTTGGCTGATGGAACAGAGCCAGTTAGCACAGATGTGCAGAAGTCATTATACTAGGGTTTATCACATGGAATAAAGTTATAAATTTAAAAAATCTATTTCCAAAAGTAAATTTACACTTCTCCGATGGACGGCAGCTGTATTTTCTAAGTATGAAGGCCTGATTTTTTTTTTTTTAAACTAAGGCACACGAGACAGGTCTTTGGTGGCGGTGGTGATGTTTTTCTGTTTGTTTTTAGTGTAGCAAGCAGCTTCCTCTGATAGGCATTTAGAGTCCGCCAAGTACAACTCTTAGTTGCAGGGTGATATGTGTGCACTTTCTACTGTGGGCTGCCGTCTCTGTGTTATTCCGAACGTTGTAAGTCCCCGAGGCAGAAGAGGACATAGGGAATGTTCTAGTGCAACTTGTAGGAAGAATGGTCTGCAGGTCCTCAGTTGTGTGTGGCTTACGTAGCAGTCTGTAACTTTAATCTCTTGAAGTTAGTTTTCTACTCTGCCAAAATTATTTTTGTCAAAGAGGCCAGTGATTTCAGTGTTGCTGAATTCAGTGGGAAGGTCTGTTTTCATCTTGGTATTTCCTCCGTGCCCGGCCATGTGGACCCCCCTTCCTTGAAACATTCTTCCCTGTGTTGCTCCATTTGTCAGTTTATGTCTTTTTCACGGGTCTCTGCTTCAGTCTTCTTTCTGGGCTCCTCGTCTACCCAAATCTCATCACCTGCAGCTGTGGACTTCATAGTTGTCTTTCTGCCTGTGTGACGCGTCCGTAATTTAGCACACAGCCCGTATCTCCGTATCCTGGTGACTCTCAAACTTAGGTTTCCCACCCAGATGTCCCTTCTGAGCCTCCAGACTCCTCCACCCCGTAGTTTCCCTGGTGTCTCTTGTTTTAACACGTCAGACTTCACGCACGCATGGTGGACCTGTGCGTCCCTCTCCTTGTTCCTTTTCCAGCCACTTCTCAACCAAGTCTTCCTCATTCTGATGTTGCTTCAGCCAGAAACCTGATTCCTCCCTTTCAACAAGCGCCGTTGGTGCTCTTCCCATTGGTCTGCTGCCCTCCGTCTTCACCGGCAGCACCTGAGTTGGGCTATCTCGGCTCTTGCCTGGATCCTAGCTGACTCCTGAGTGGCCTCCCCATTTCCCCTTTGACCTCCATCGAGTCCAGTTTTGGTACAGTTGCTGGGTGCAAGCGTAAACTGGAACATCTCATTTCTCTCCTTCACAGCCTTCTAGGAGCTTCTCCTTGTGTTCAGTAATTCCTTATTATTATAATCCAGGCTCTTTCTAACCTCGTCTCATGCCTCCCTCACTTGCTCACAGCTCTTCACCTGGTGAGTGGTCTTCTTGAAGTTCCTTTTCCCGACCCGCCTCTGCCCAGAACAGTTTCCCCAGTTTCTATAGCTCTGGCTCCTTCTCATCCTTTAGGCCTTGACTTAAGTACCATCCCTTCTGACCATTTCATCCAATGTAGACACTGCTACTGGTTTTCTCGTCCTAGCTAGAGTTTTCCTTGGATTTATTTTATGTGTTTGTTCCCTTATAGTTGGTCCATCTTCTCCCTAAGGTCTTTGAGGACAGAGACTTTATTTTCCTTGTTCCCTGGTGGATTCCTAGCACGGTACCTGGCACACAGTTGGTAGGCAGTAAATACTGGCTGGATGAATTAATGAAAACTGTGAATTTAGCCATGTCCAATTTTGTGTTTATACTTTTTCTTTTTGAGTTTTAGCATGCCGTGTTTTCTAAGTCCAGAGCATTGAGTGTAAAGAAATTCAAGGCCGATCTAAGCTTTTATAGTGAGAAAGGTTAGCGTAGCAGAGTGAGGAGAGTGAGTACTGGCGATGCCCGCAGCTCGTCCTCGGATGCCGCAGCCCGGGCTGTGCTCCTGCCGTCACGCCTGGGATGCGAACTTTCGTGGTGTAGATTAGGGTGACGGTTAGGACAGCGGAGTTTTTTGAAGCTAATGGAGTAACTGGTTAACTTTCCTTGGGTGTTTCACTAGTGATTCAGATTTTTCATGATTCTAAATTTTAAAAAATGTTTATTTTTAGAGAGAGAGAGGGAGAGCGAGCGCACATGTGAGCAGGAGTGGGCAGAGAGACAAGGAGAGAGAAATCCCAAGCAGGCTCCGCACTGACAGCATAGAGCCCAACGTGGGGCTCGGTCTCACAAGCGGTGAGATCATGACCTGAGCCGAAATCAAGAGTCGGGTGTTTAACCGACTGAGCCACCCAGGCGCCCCATGATTCTAAAATATATATTCAGCTTTTCAACACTTGGAGTTCTCTGCCTCCAAGTGTTTGCACGTCTCCTTGCCCCTGTCCCACTGGCTTTAGGGAGACTTCAGTTGTGTCATCAGAGAATCGTGAACAACCGTGAAACGTTAGTCCGGGTCGCGTGATACTGTCTTTCCTATCAGTCAGTGGGTCTGTCCCCTTGCTTCCCCGGTTACTGTCACCGGTGTTGCGGCAGCTCCATGTGTGCCTTGAGCTCATTGAACACATGGGCCACGCGTCACCGTTGTTTCCTTAGTTTTTGATATGTGGTACTTGCTCCACACGTGGCTGGGTCCGTGGGAATCTCCTTGGCAGTCTCTGCAGAAAACGGGAAGGTGACATTTGTGCTCTATACTCCGTCCTTTTCTGTTGCATTTGCTTCTGTCTTGCAGTATGCCGTACCTAGTATATTTTTATTTCACAAAACGTTCATGCTGTGGTGATTTTCTTATAGCCAACTACTTAAGGAATCTAAGACCCAAGGAGATATGCTTTGTGCCTCTGTTTCCCAGATACGACCATTCTGTCTCCAACGACAAGGCCCTGATGGTGCTGAGCGAGGAGCCGCTCCTCTACATCCCGCCGCCGCCTTGCCAGCCGTTGATCAACACCACAGAGTCGCTCAGGTGGGTGCGGAACTACCCGGGCGGGTTCCTGGGCTTAGTGTTGGGACCTGGGGACCTACCTGTGCAGGTTAGTGAGGGGCTGAGCGGGTGTCTGGTTATTTGCTGATGACCACGGGCATGTCGGTGGTTGTCCCGTTTCCCACCAACCTGATAAAGATGGTGGCAGGTCTGGGTTGCCTACTTAAAAAAAATTTTTTTTCAACATCTATTCATTCTTGAGAGACACCGTGAGTGGGGGAGTAGCAGAGAGAGAGGGAGACACAAAATCTACAGCAGGCTCCAAGCTCTGAGCTGTCAGCACAGAGCCCGACGCGGGGCTTGAACTCATGAACCGTGAGATCATGACCTGAGCCGAAGTCGGACGCTTAACTGAGCCGCCCAGGCGCCCCTGGGGTTGCCTACTCAAGTATGCCTTATCTGAAAAACCACAGAATGATTCTAATATAAAAATTCAGGATGTTAGGCTTGAGGGTCATAAGATTCATGCACCTTTTTCTTCAAGTTAGAAAGGTAACAGTGTGAAGAGTGGCAATTCTGGAGATATTTTCCCATGAGGGCACCTTCACGCTTCCCTGTCTACTTTTCCCTTGAATATTTTCCTGTGATTTTGGGTTTTATCCTTGAGCCTCAAAGACTCCTTCACTTTTTTAAGTAGTAGTCAGCTCTAGTTAAGTACGCAGAGCCTAACGTCTTCACAGCTGCCGTCAGAGCAAGCACAGTAACGGAAACTGGTATTTGAACTAGTCCCTTTTATATACCCCGGGTTGGGCGTTTTGGGTTATAGTGCGCTGACATTGATCCCCTCCCCCGCCACTTTTTTTGCCCGAGCCATCGAGTCCGTTCTGTCCCTTCTCCCTAAAGAGCATGATTTTCAGAGGCTGTAATGCACCCTTTACAGTTAGGATCCTGGGGCTTGTGGAGTGCCCTCTCGCGTGGCCGGTGTTGGTGTGAATGTGGCCCAAGGGCACAAGTAGGAAATACTTTCCTTGTGAAAAAACTTGTGAAGCCACTATTTACATTTAGAAGGTATTTAGCTTTTTTTTTTTTACCTTTGAGCTCATGACCAAGGAGGCTGCTGTGTAAGCACTCGCACGTTTTAGTGAAGTGAGCTGGACGTTAGCGTCTCCGCTCTTTCCAATCTGAGAGCAGCATCGAGTCATCAGGCACTCGGGATGCTACTTGGGACCTGAGAATACGACTAAATTCATTTTCAGCCACGAGCGGGATGTTTGCTTCTATGACGTGTGTCTAACTGAGCGGTTTTGCAGGTTGAACCACGAGCTCCGAGGCTGGGTCCACAGGCACGAGGTGGAGAGGACCAAGTCCAGAAGAATGACGAACCAGGAGCAGAAGACCCGCATTCTTCAGGTTGGTTTGCGCTGAACGCCGGTGGGCACGTTTGTTGGACGTCCCCCTCAGATGGCTTGCTTTCTTCCCTGGAAGACGCGGGCAGCTTGAACCTCAGTCGCTGCCCGCTGCGTCCCGCCGGGCAGTGCTGCCGCTTGCCGTTCGTCACGTTTACTCTCAACCAGGGCTTCCTGCACGTGGGGCGAAGGATTTTAGCACGGACGGTGTGATAAATGGCACGGTTTATCTCCTCTGTTCCGAGAGCTCTTCGCAAAGAGGGTGTGGAAACAGGCCGGCTTGGGCGTGGAGGCACATCTTCAAGGACACACTGTGAACTTAGACCCGTATTTAGAACCTGTTTAGTCGGGCTGCCATCGTTTTTGTTTTCAGTTTTGAGATTTTATTTTTAAGTGATGTCTGCACTCCGTGTGAGGCTCGAACTTATGACCCCGAGCTCAGGAGAAGTCACATGTGCTCCCGACTGAGCCGGCCAGCCGCCCCAGTTGGGCTTCCGTCTTGATGTGGGTCTCCGGCCCAGCGCTGTGTGGCCGTCGCACCACCCATCAGGCACTCGTTACTACTTCTGAGGCGCGTAGGCTGCCCACTCGCACCTCCTCCGCTCCCCCCCCAGCAGCACCTGCGGTAGACGTGGTGGCTGCGGGGCTAGGTCCCGGGAATACAGCAGTGAGCATAAAATCCCGCCTTCACGGAGCCTACACTTCGGTGGGAGAGAGAGACACAGTAAACAAGGAAAGTGAAAACACACAAAGATAAATGCTACTCGATCTCACTCATACGTAGAATCTGTTAAAAAAAAATAAAATGAAAACAAAAACTGAACTAGATACAGAGGTCACATACAGGGGCCGGGGGGTAGCAGAGTGGGTGAAACAGGTGGACAGGGTCAGAAGGTACAAGTTCCTAGTTACAGAATACATAGGTGACAGGGGTGTCACGTACAGCAGGGCGACTATAGTTAGTAACACTGTAGTGTGTATTTGGAAGTTCATAAGAGTCTGCGTTTAAAGTTCTCATCACAAAAGAAAAAGCAAACATTTAAATATGTGCAAAGTTGGAGATAAATTCTCTAAAGAAAAGTAGGGCTGGAGATGAGAGGTTAAATTGAGAGATGAGTTAAATTTAGACTGAACGGTTGGCGAGGCTTCTCCAGAGGTGTCACGGGGCTAAGGTATTGCCAAGGTAATTAAAGCCAGCTGCTGGAGACCACCAGCCTCAAGATCTCAGTAGCTTAATGGAATAAAAATTTGTTTCTCACCCACACCAAGTCTGATATAGCTCTCTAGGATGGTGGGTTTTTTTTTTTGGGGGGGGGGGAGATGGTTTTTTTTAATGTTTATTTTTGAGAAAGAGAGTGTGAGCAGGGGAGGAACAGAAAGAGGAGGAGACACATTATTTGAAGCAGGCTCCAGGCTCTGAGCTGTCAGCACAGAGCCCGACATGGGGCTCGGACCCACAAATGGTGAGATCATGACCTGAGCTGAAGCCGGACACTTAATCGGCTGAGCCGCCCAGGCGCCCCTCGAATGCCTTTTTTTTGAGGAATGACTAAGGAATCCAGATTCTTTCTACTCTGTGACCTCAACAACTTGAAATTCTTTGCTTCTAGCTTTGGGTGTGGGGAAGAGAGAGCTTGGAAGATCATGCAGAGTGTTTTAGGGATCCAGCCTGGACTTGAGGCAGTGTTCAGTTGGCTGAAACTGTCACTTTTCACGATCTCCCTGGCAGTAGGTGAGGCAAACGTCATTTTCCTGTGTGTTCAGGAAAAAGAAAAAGGTTTGGTGAGAGCATTACTTCGCAATAGCAAGAAAATGAGGGAGTCACCAATGTAAAGATCCAAGGGAAAACCTAGAGAAAGAGCTTCCAGAAAACTGGAACAGCAAAAACAAAGACCGTCCCGAGGGAACAGTGCGGATGTTTCGGGAACACCGAGAAGTTGTGTCAGGCCGGCCTGCGGTGTCGGGGGTGGAGCGGGAGAAGATGGCCTCAGAGAGGTGGGGAGGCTGCTTCGTGTCAGACCTCACAGGCTGCGGTGCGACCTTTGGATTCCGTCCCAGACTTGAAGGACCGCTTTGAGAGGTTTGAGCAGGGGAGGGGCTTGGTCTGATGGGTATTTCTGCTTAAATTTTTTAGTGATTTTAATTTATTTTGAGAGAGAGGGAGGGAATGAATGAACGTGAGCAGGGGAAGGACAGAGGGAGAGAGAACCTTAAGCAGGTTCCATGCCCAGTGCTGACCCCCACATAGGCTCCAGGCTTGGTCACGAACCGGAGATCATGAGCTGAGCTGAAAGCAAGAGTCAGACACCTAACGCTCCAGGCGCCCTTGACGCTGACGGCGTTTTAAGGTGAAGAAGAGCATTTTGTTTTAACTTCAGAGCCTTTGAGTGTGAGGCGACGTGTAGTTTCATCTCAGGTACTGCCTCTTTGCAGTCTTGGGTCTGGATCTTTCTGTAATGCGCTTAGATAACGATCAGAATTGTCATCAGAATTGTCGCCGCTACAGAGAAAGGAGTGACAGGGACGAATGTCTGTCAAGGGGGAAAGAAGTGCCGGGTCAGAGGAGAAGGATCACTCTGCTTGGGCTCTTCCCGTCAGTACCAAACTCACAGAGGTTTCCTCTGACCCCTTCCTTTGTGGAGAGAGTTACGCCCGCTCTGCTGAGTCTTCTCTCCGCCTTTCCACCCCCTTTCCCCTCACAGCTGCTCTTTTCAGACGCTTAAAAGGATCCGCTAGTCAAGATATTATGTACATTTGATAAATTGACATTTCTTTGAAATTTCTGAGATCTCTTAAGCATTACATCTTTGCTTTGGCTTGTCCCATTTCATAATTCTACTCTTTCTAGGTTGTGAGTCTAGACAAGATAAAGAGGCAGATTAGTGAACATACTATTCAAAATGAAGGTAAAGTAGCGGCCCCTGGGTGGCCCAGTCGCTTGGGTGTCTGACTTCAGCTCAGGTCATAATCTCACAGCTTGTGAGGTCAAGCCCTGCGTCAGGCTCTGTGCTGACAGCTCAGAGCCTGGAGCTGCTTCGGATTCTGTGTCTCCCTCTCTGTGCCCCTCCCCTGCTCATGCTCTCTCCCTCTCTATCTCTCAAAAATAAATAAAAATACATTTTTAAAATTTAATAAAAATATTCACCAGTTAGCTAATCTCTTAATTTTTAACATTTTTTTTAAATCAGCTAGCTGAAATTTAATTGTGGCTTTATTTACTACTTGAAAACATATCAGTAAGTTTACTAGAGTGTATTTGTTTTTCATTTTTCCTTTTCATTTTATCAATATATATTTTTTAGATGTTTATTTGAGAGACAGTTCCTGAGTGGTGGGGGAGGGGGAGACAGAGAGAGGGAGCAGGCTCCATGCTGTCAGTGGAGAGCCCGCCGTGGGGCTGGATCCCACAAACCGTGAGATCGTGATCTGAGCCAAAGTCAGGAGTGGTCGCTCAACCGACTGAGCCACCCAGGCACCCCTCAGTTTATTGATGATTTTACAGTTTTTGTTTAAATAAGCATTTATTGAGGGTTGCCTGGGTGGGTCAGTTGTTAAGTGTCCGACTTTGGCTCAGGTCATGATCCTGCATTTTATTAGTTTGAGCCCCGTGTTGGGAGCCTGGAACCTACTTTAGATTCTGTGTCTGCGGCCCTGCCCCCATATGAATAAATGTTGGGGCGCCTGAGTGGCTCAGTCAGTTAAGTGTCTGACTTCGGCTCAGGTCGTGATCTCGTTCCCAAGTCTGAGCCCTGCATTGGGCTCTGTGCTGACAGCTCAGAACCTGGAGTCTGTTTGGGATTCTGTGTCTCCCTCTCTCTCTCTGCCTCTCCCCTGCTTGCACTCTGTCTCTCTCTCTCTCTCTCAAAAATAAAAATAAAAATTGATTTTAGAAAAATATATAAATAAGCACTTATTGAGGAGTATGTCAATAAATTTGTATTTTAAGTTTATTTTCAGAGAGAGAGCATGAGCAGGGAAGGGGCAGAGAGAGAGTGAGAGGGAGAGTCCCAGTGCAGAGCCTGACGCAGGGCTCAAACTCAGGAACCTGTGAGATCAGAGTTCTCGCTCTCAAAAATAAGCATTAAAAAGCAAATAAGTAAAAAAGCATTTATTGAACACCTAGTATATGTAAGACCTACATTAGATTTTCATAAAATAAGACTCTTGACTTTTTACAGTCAGAAATTAGAAGCCCAGTATTAATCCCTGCATGTTGGTTCCATCCCCTAAACAAAAGTGTTCCCTCTTTTTTTCCCCTTTAACTCTTTGTATGTTCTGATTTAGCATTTGTCACATTGTATTGTTTCCACACGTCTGTCTTCCCATTGCGTGTCGTAGGTGCTCTGTGAAAGCTCGGTTACCGATGGATGGGCGGGAACAGTAATGAACAAATGCTAGTTAGAAGTCTTACACACTTACTTAAGCCACTTTGACAGGGTAGTAATAAGGTTACTTCCTAACGTAATAATTGGCAACGTGCCCTTGAACTCTGATCCCCTTAAAAAACTCTTCGGAAGATTAGTCTACAAAACTGGCAAAGGATAGAAGAAGGCTTAGTGCAGAGCAGCCGCTGAGAGAAGACAGGTTCCCAGTCTAGCATATGTGGCCCACTCATGGCTCCGGACTGGCTGCTCTCTGGCCAAGGGAGTCACCGCTCATGTCTTCAGTCTCTTTAGTGATAGCTTAGTCCTTAGGTGTATTTTGGCATGGAGATCTTTGTGTTTAGTTCAGTAAACAGGAGGATCTAGTTTCATTATGGACCTGTCACACTTCAGGAACTTGCATTGGGAAAATAATTACTTTAGACAAACATAAGTTATGTGCTCAGTAATATTTGTATGACTTGGTCATAAAACTTGTGGTGATTGGACTACGCTTTTGGGCTGTATTTTTAAACTTCATGGGAAATGCCTTAAAGTTTTAATCTCCGTAAGACTCATCTTTCAGCCCAGAGTATGACCGGAAGAGTTCTAATCTTTCTGCTGGGGTTTAGTTATGTGAACCCATTCTGTCAGACTATTCATGGAAAAAAAAGTGTAGAAATACTTTAATTTTTTTTTTTATGTTTACTTATTTTTGAGACAGAGATAGAGCACCAGCAGGGAAGGGGGCAGAGGGAGAGGGAGACACAGAATCGAAAGCAGGCTCCAGGCTCCGAGCTGTCAGCACAGAGCCCGATGTGGGGCTTGAACCCACAGACTGTGAGATCATGACCTGAGCTGAAGTCAGACGCTTTACCAGTTGAGCCATGCAGGCACCCTAGTCTATGAATACTTTAATGAGAGTTTAGTAAATGTAGAGCAAGTCATTATAAGATGACCTTCATTTAATTTCACTGTATGACACTAAATCTTTTTTTTCTTCTAGGGTGCTCTGGAACCGGGCTCAAATTCTCAGCTCATGGCTGTCCAATACACAGAAACCTCTAGGATCAGGTAAGAAAGAGTAGAAGTTCTTGGCCAAGGAATTTCAAATACCTGGTATTTTAATAAAGTTGAAAAGCACATTTTCCTTCCATCTTAATTAAACTTGCTCTCACCAGTGACTTTTCTGTTAGTTCCCATAACACGCTGCTTCTGGGCCGGCCATCAGAGTGAAGCCAGATCAGACCAAGAGGTCACCTCTCAGATTCCTTAAGTACAGAGTCAGTCAGAATGCTGCTCAGGCAGAATTCTGCTGTGCAATTTAAATAGCCGTAACTCTCGTCCTCGATTTGCATCTGTTTCATGAGCCAAGGGGAAGGAGTGTTACTTTATGAATGTGCCAGGTGTCTTGCTGAGTGCCTCACATGCATTTTATTTTTAAATCTGTATAATAACTTAGCGTGTAGATCCCACAGTCCTTATTTTATATAGAGAAAAACTGGGCAAGTCACTTAGTTTTTCTAAGCCAGAATCATAGAACAGGAGGCGGAATCAGCTTTCAGACCTGTGACTTAAAATGCATTTCTCACTACACTGGTGCTACGTAAGATTTTGCAGGACTCCGGAAGGAGTGCCGTATCTGAGGTCGACGTGCTGGGACCGAGCGTATCTAACCAAAGGGGACAGTACTCCGGGAGGCGGTACAGCGTCATGGTCACGCTGTGGCTTTGAATCGGGCAGAGTTCAGAGCAGCTCTGCCGCTCACCTGCTCTGTGGAGGGAGCAGGCCAACCCCACGTCTCCTGGTCCACACAGTTCTGGCCTCACAGAGTTGATGATCAAATTGTATAATTTATTTGGAACACTTCGCACGGTCCTTGGCACGTTCTAAAGCTGGTGACAGGGATGCTGTGATGCGTGGATGGCCGTGTCACTGACGTGGGAGGACAGAGCCGCGCATCCTGCCCGCGGCCCCCCAGACGTGGAGGTCACAGCTTATTCACTGTTAATTTCCCACTGCCTGGGCACCAGCGGTGTGTCGGGCCGCACACTCGGCACTGAGACCTCACGCCCAGCGTAAGGCGGAAGCCGTTCATTATCCCGTTAACTGAGAATTACTATTAAAGGCAGTGAGCAGTATATCGGCGACCGTGAATGTTTAAAATCAGGAGGTGCGGGGTTACCTCGTAGAGAGAGAGAATTCACACAGGTATAGTGGCTAGTAGTTCTCTAGTGATCAGAATATTTCGTTCATTTACTAGATGTATATTTGAAAATACGTTCACTTTTTGATGCATCATTGTGAAGCCATGTTATTTCGTTACTAGTCAGAGATGTTTTTAATCTTTGGATCTTCCTGTTTGCTGTGAATCCAAAACTGCTTTAAAAAAAAGTCTTTAAAAGAGTGTTCTAGATGAATTGCCTGCGTATTCTGTATCCGTTACTCGCTGCACTGTCTTCGTGCCCCCAGATCAGTACCCAGGAGGCTTTCACAGCCGTTTGCAGACGTGCATAGATGGTCCTGCGTGAGGCTCAATTAACAAGGCGACTGCGCCTTCCTGTTTCAGCTCATACTGTAAACAGATTGCTTTTTGAAGTCTAGTTAGTGCCGTGTTTTTCATATTGTAGTGCTTTTTACTGGTGATTTCACTGTCTAAAATGGCCCTGAAGCACTGTCCTGAAGGGTTACCTGTTGTTTAAGAAGGCTGTGTTGTGCCAAGGCCCCGGGGTGGTTCAGTTGAGCATCCGACTCTGGATTTCCGCTCTGGTCATGATCTCACGGTCCCTGAGTTCCAGCCCCACGTCGGGCTCTGCACTGGCAGTTCGGAGCCTGCTTGGGATCCTCTTTCTCTCACTCTCTCTCTCTGCCCCTTGCCTGCTCATGCTCGCTCGCTCGCTCTCAAATTGATAAACTTAAGAAAAGAAAAAAATAGAAGGCTGTGTTGTGCCATCTGGGAAAATGTACATATTAGATGAGCTTCAGTCAGGTGTGAGTTACAGTGCCGTTGCCCAGGAGTTCAGTGTCAAAGCACCAACGGGGTATGTTGAAGAAGGTGTCTTTGAACAGAACATAAAGCAGGGTTACATATTAATCAGTTGACAGAGTGCTTCGGGTAGGGGCTTGTAGGAACCTAACCCGGTATTTCCCTTTGGAGAATGGTTCAGTATTTACTAATTCAGTGTTCACACCGACTTCGTAGGGCATAACCCACCATAATTGTCATGACAAATAAGAATTGATTGTATATTCACGGGGCACCCAGGTGGCTCAGTCAGTTGAGCGTCCGGCTTTGGCTCAGGTCATGATCTCATGGTTTGTGAGTGAGCTCCGCATTGGGCTCTGTGCTGACAGCTCGGAGCCTGGAGCCTGCTTCAGATTCTGTGTCTCCCTCTCTCTCTGCTCCTCCCCCACTCCTATGCTCTCTCACTCTCTCTCTTTCTCTCTCAAACAATAAATGAACGTTAAAAAAATTTAAAAAAGAATTGATTGTATATTCAAAATAATATGGGTAGAAGTGGCTTATTGAGCAAATGGAATTATTTCAAAGAAAGTTCTTATGACTCATTTATAGTTTTCCTTTTAGATCAGCCTTTTTTTTTCTCTTAAAGTTTGATAGAAAACATAGAAGACCATAAAACATAGGTTGTCTGGAGAAAAATGGGATTTAAAAAAAAAAATTCTCCTTTAACTTCTGGGTTTGGCTTATTGCACTAAGTAATAAAAGACTGAAAATATTAAAAACTACATTAATATCGCTTGAATTTGGGGCCGCGGTGTGGTTGAGGTCCTGTGATTTTCGGTATAATTTGTGAAGGCACTGACGTGGTGCTGCTAGTGTCTGTGGCTGGCTTTGGTTGAGTGACTTCTGTGAACCGGGATCCCAGCTTGGTCCGTCACGTTTAACATCTGTCACCAGTAACAGTCCTCTAGGTTTATATGGTTACCCTCATTTTAGGGATGCGGAAACTGAGGGTGCTCAGAGGTTGACTTTCCCCAAGAGTGCGCCCTTGGGGAGTGGAGAAGAAAGCCAGATCCATTGGTTTCCAAATCCCACCCTCTTCCCACCTTCCACACAGCCGTGTAGACCAGCGCACCTTCACGGATGTGATGGAGTGGTGAAAAATAACTTTCCCTAAGACCGAACGTCTATTACCACAAATTTAAAATCACGCAGACCGATGCAGGAATCTCTTTCCGATACTCTTGTTATTTTTACATGCTTCGTAGTGAACTGGAGTGGTACTTTTTAAGAGCTTTCTCTTCAGAAATGAGAGTTTTCGCTTTAGTGAATTGGATGTTACAAATACCCTGACTTGGGCTTTTCAAAATGTTATTACAAAAATTACTGCCAAATAGTGCTAATATTTTGGCTGAGAGAAATTCTTATAATTCAGACGGAGCCTTAGCACGGGGACTGTTTTTGCGAGGACGTGAAACTTTCTGGTTTGAGACCACTTTGCCCTGTCCTTCCCTCAGCAGGAACTCAGGGAGCGAGCTGCAGGTGTATTATGCGTCACCCAGAAGTTACCAAGACTTCTTCGAGGCCATCCGCAGAAGGGGAGATACGTTCTATGTCGTGTCCTTTCGAAGGGTAAGTTCGCCTGGAAAGAACGAGGACGTCTCTGAGTACCTGCTGCGCACAGGGCAGCGAGCGGGTGCTGTAGGAGGCGGAAGGGTGCGAGAGACAGAGCGCGCTCTGAGTAAGTTATAACTGCAACATCCCGTCTCCGTTCTGTAGTACGTGCTTCTTCCTGAGCTGCTCAGCGTTGTGAACATGAACATGGATTGATGGCAGGCCACAAGTTTAGGAAATGTGAACAGCTTATTGAGTTTTATTCTTTGTCATTCCTACATCCATACTGTTTGTTTTTAACAAAAGAAGGAAGACCATTAAAAAAATCTGTTTAGGCTTTGTGGTGGCAGTCCCGTTTGGTTATGGAGAAATAGACTCCCCAAACGTGGGATTAAGGTGAGTCACGGGCTGGTCAGTATATCGAGGTGGAATGTTTGGATCTATGTCCCTAAGACTCCGTTCTTCTTTTCCGTCGCCCTCTGACATTTACTTCTGTTGGCGAAGACTGTGTTAGTCAGTGGATGCAGAGGGCACCGTGTGTATGAGCGCTCTTGGATGTTACTGATGTTAGACCAAGTGGAAATCAGATGCGTGGCAATTTGCATTCCATCTCCATTTCCTATAAAATGCAAACACATTTTTCATAGAGTGGCCATATGAATCTCTCTGTCACAGTGCGTGTGTGAAACCAGGAACACGTGGATGAGTTAGAATTCCTGGGTGGGTTGTATCTTAGATTTTCCTTCCTTCGATCCTTCCTCCCTTCCTTCCTTTTTCTTTTTTAAAGAATGGTGAGGGGGCACTGTTAGAAATAAGCCTGTGCCAGCAATGGAGCAAACAGTTCATTCTCTGGTTATGGTCATCACTATCTAAAGTTGTCAGTTAATTCTTTCCAAGGGTATGAATATTTAGTAGCTCAGAATTTTAGACTCCAGGAAGTTTGACACTTGAAGATTAGAGAAATAAAAAATGTCATCTATTTTTAGCTGATAGTCATGTACACTAGGAGGTTTGGCGTACTTTATCAATGGCATCTCAGGATGTCTACCGTTGCGCAAAGTTGCTTGTGCTCAGTTTATTCTCTCAGACGTAATTGGTGTATTTCTATACCGCACCAGCCTCCAAGTTCATTTCCAGCAGCAAGGGGGCAGCTGAGAACAGGGTTTCAGCAAGTCTCCAACTGTATCGGCCGCTGAGAACTGCGTATTTGCCTTCTTGTTGGACACTGTCGTGTTAAAAGTGGAAAGAAAAAACTAAACTTTAGACATGAGATCCAGCAGCGCCGTGGAGAGACTTGATGGCCGTTAGGACGCCTGTGGTCAAGTTTACGGACGCCACCGCAGAGAAGTGTTTTTAACACTCGAATGGCTGTTGCGTAGGTTCCTGACAATTTCTCTGTTATTTGACTAAAACACTATATACATGGGGCGCCTGGAGGGCTCAGTCAGTTAAGCAACCGACTTCAGCTCAGCCTATGATCTTGCGGTTTGTGAGTTCGATCCCCGCGTCGGGCTCTGTGCAGACCGCTCAGAGCCTGGAGCCTGCTTCGGATTCTGTGTCTCCTTCTCTCTCTGCCCCTCCCTCAATTGTGCTCTGTCTCTCTCCCTTTCTCAAACATAAAAAACAAAACAAAACAGTATATACGTTACATGTTAGAAGTGGTCGAGCCCTGGGTTGAAGGCATGGTTAGTCATGGCTTTCTAGGGAGGAGAACAACAGTCCTCGCTTTGAAGGGATTATATATACAAAGGAAGATGAATGGTGTTTTTATTTTAAACATATACATTTTATTTCTTGCATTTGTAAAAGCTCTTTCTCTCCAGTTTGCTGTAGAAAGTGCCATTGGAGAATTACTGATTTCCCCTCGCTGCCCCCGCCCTTTTGATGTTCTAGAATAAACAGTCTTTCTTGTGTCTGGAAAACTGTTAGGACTATCTCTTACATTCTGTTTGGATTTTTTATTTCCTAATTAGTGATTTATCACGTCTTGGTGTTTCATGTCAAGAAAGAGTAAAGATAAACCTGAGCTTCATTAGGTGACGTAGTTAGAGGCGACATCCCCTTTCATGTTCTCTTGTTTTAACAGTGGGGAGACGCTGTTTATCACGATGGCTATAAACTGTGTCAGGGGACGAGAATTTGGTCCCTAAAATGCTGGATGGTTCTTTTTATTCTTGCTAAAATGCAAAGGAAAGAAGCAGTGACCTCATGCTTGGTTTCTGCTTCCATTTTTCAATATAAAATATTCTAACCGTTTCATCGAAAAGGTGAGGGCCATATTTCTTGTGCCGAAGGATGTAGGCTTTTCCTCACTGACAGAAATTATTATAATCAATACTATACGATTGCATTGGAATTTAGGAAATACAGAGATTCTAAAACTTCAAGGTTTGGCTTCGTATAAACGAGACATAACAGAGCCAATAAGCAAGCCATATTGTTTCATTTTATAATTGGATGTGTATCTGATAAAATATTTTGTTATCTAAGAAGGTACACATAGCCACTGACCGTTGAGTATACCGTTACTTAAGAAACCCACCCTGTCCCGGACTTGCACCCCCTCACGCCCCACACTCCCGCTCCGTAGTCCCGTCGCAGGTGGGCTGTTGAACGAATTTTCTCCAGAGCAGACTCACTCTTGGATAACTGCTGACTTCCTGCGACAGGCCGGCGGGAAGGGGTGTGTGTGGTCCCAGTAATCCTGTCAGAGGCTCCAACCTCCTCCTGCTCTTTCTACTTTGCCTCAAGTGTTTGCCTCCAACGCAGCAACTCCCTCTGCTCCCTGTATTTAGTTCCAGGTGTTCATGAACGTATTTTCTTGTAAATATTTCGTCTTTTCCTTTCTTTGACCACAGTTTGGAGCTGCAGTGGTGGGAAATAACTTTTCCTCAGACTTTCAAGTCACTTTGAGTGTGGTCTGATACATTAATAAGAAAAAATCCAGTTAAATTTAATGTTTATTTTTTCTCTGTGTTTTCATAGGATAGTCTGTTTAAGGAGGGAGTAAATTAAAGGACATATTAAATGATTTCAAGAGCCCGGGACAGGAACAAAGAACTCAGCAAGGCTCATGCAAGGTGGGATAAGAAAGTGACCCTAAAGAGGGGAGGAAAGAGACCATTGACAAAAAAGGCAGGAAGACGATATTTACTTTGTCTATAATTCCACTAGACATTGAAATACGATTCTAGATGTTGCCCTCTCATCCCCTAATAACAGGAGAGAGGCATTCTTGATCTTCCTGGGGGCAGTTTCCCGTTAAGAACAGCCTCTTTTTGATTCAGATGGCTGTGGATGTCAGTTTACCATATTATCCTCATTCTTAAAAAATATTTTTTAATTTTAATTTTTCTTTTGAGGGAGAGAGAGACCATGTGAGCAGGGAAGGGGCATAAGCAGAGAGTGTGGGAGACACGGAATCTGAAGCAGGCTCCAGGCTCTGAGCTGTCAGCACAGAGCCTGACGTGGGGCTTGAACTCACGAACCACAAGACAATGACCCGAGCTGACTTCGGACGCTCCACCAATGGAGCCACCCGGGTGCCCCAACCATATTACCTTCATTCTTGTATGAGATTTCCATTTCAGTGAAATGGATGCCTGCTTTTTGGAACACTATTTATTTATTTTATATTTTCTGTTTCCACTACCTGTCCCTCAAGACAAAGTCATACACTTAACGCAGTCTTTTCATTTATTTAAGGTACATACGAGACGTACCACCCGCAGAGAGCATGTGAGCTGCCGCTGCATGCCCGCCTCTGGGGTTCTCTCCCCTCCTGCTGAGTTCTGCATGTGTTCTAGATCCGGGACCCTTCCTGAGGATGTTATGCATTCTTCGATATAGGACCATATTTGGGAATTGTATTCCTTCTTGGTCTCTTATAAAAATTTTTTTAGCAGTATCATACACATGGCATGGATTGTTAGGATAACCTTAAACAACAGGGTCTTCCTGTCAGATACGGGAGCGTTGGAGAAGCGCAGGAAACTCGCTCAGCAGCTAAATGGTCCCCTGTGCGCGTGCTTCATAGCCTGGAATCGGTTCCCGTCCCCCTCGGGATGAGAGTGGTGGCTTGCGTCATTCCCGACTGCGCGGCACTGTGTCACGTATTGCTCATTCAGACTTCCCAGATAGAAAGAGGAGCTGATTGTGCGTAGGAGCGCGTGCACGTGTGTCTGTGTGCGCGCATGTGCATGCCCACCCACATATGGGTGTGTGTACACACACACACACACACACACACACACACACACACACACACACACACCATCTCTTATGTAGACTCTTACACAGACGGCCTGCCTCATGAGTCATGGTCCATGCATTTGTGACCAGGAAGACAGGGTTCATTTCAGATTCTCTTGCTTTGTAGGCCAGCAACTTTCTGCACAAGGAACAGCCTGGGGCTACCCTTCCGAAAAAGTGACTGGGGTGACCCCGCAGAGCTCCCTGTAGCTGTTTATTACACTACGCCGCCTGGCTTTTAAAAACAGTTCCTTCCTACATTGGTTTGATCCAAATGGCCAGCACTTTGGAGCCTGGGGCAGAGCATAGGAAAGGCTCTCTTGACTTGTGACATTACTGGTTCAAAATGTTTGCCAAAGATTGACTCCCGGGGAAGGCCATAACAAGGAATTTCACAAAATAACAGTAATATTTTCTTAATGTAATGCCTACACTGATACCTAATATATGCTTAGAAGAATGGTATTTTAAAATATTTTTTTTTAATTTATTTTTGAGAGCAAGAGAGACAGCATGAGCAAGGGAGGGTCAGAGAGAGAGAGAGAGACAGACAGACAGACAGAATCCGAAGACAGGCTCCAGGCTCTGAGCTGTCAGCACAGAGCCCAATGCAGAGCTCAAGCCCATGAACTGTGAGATCATGACCTGAGCTGAAGTAGGACGCTCAACCGACTGAGCCCCCCAGGCGCCCCAGAATGGCATCTTTCTGGATGCATATTATTTATTTCTTGGAATTACTGTTCAGTGTATGAAATCTTCTGAGGCAAGAGAAACTTCCTTAGTAATCAAAGCATACTAGTCACTGTATAAATTCTACTTCAAAAGGATACAGCTCTTTCTGTTTTGGGATTTCACAACTGGGACACAGACACATCAATCTTGGGGTTTGGTCATTTTCTTATCTCCACTTTCATTGCGTTTTTGCCAGATTCTTTCCGTAGATAGAAAAAAATGGGAATAAATGAGTTTGGGAAGATGCTTTGCATTAAAAAAAAGGTCTTATCGCAGAAGAGAGACTTTTTAAAAAAAAACTTGTGGAAGGCGTTTTTCTAATAATTTTTAAGTTTGAAATCTCCTTCAGATCTGAAGCACATTATAAAAAATGGAGCAGAGCAGTCTGCGTATCCACGTGACCTAGGTTCACGTAGCGAGTGAGTCGGTAACACTCTTTATCCATTTTCCCTTTCGTTTCATTTACCCACAAATGCTGCCACTTTCCGTGTTTGTGACCATATTTTTGGACATAGTTTTGTGAGTTGCTTACAAGTAATCAAGTGATTTTATTTTATCCTGATTTAAGGATGGGCGGTTTGTCTAAGGACACAGAGTTGTAAGCAGCAGGGCCAGGGCAGGCGCGAGGTGTTCTGATTTGATACTGTGGTATTTTTGTTTACATTCTGGTGCCGTCCTTCAGGTGTACTGCAGAATATGCAAATAGCTAATTACTCTGTTCCTCCGAAGCCAGTCATGGTTCTTTGCAAATCTGCTAGGCATTTTTGCTCGAGTTCCCTAATAACAATACAGATTTTTGATTACCTGATGGTGGATTAAATACTTGATTAGATTACACTTTCACAATAGTAGAGAATAACCTGATGGTCTGCAAGGTTTCAACCAGGGGATGGAGGAAGTAGGCATTGAGAGTGTCTGGTTTCTTTTTAAAACAGTTGGTGCGGGGGAATCTGTGTGTGTCTTAAAAAGGAAGTACTATAGCCGGAAGGGACACCATTTTAATGATTGGTGCTCTAGAACGTCTCGTAGAGAAGAGCGGGTTTTGTGCGTGGGTAAGTGCATTTTATTATGGATTCCGCATATGGTCCGCCAGATCCGCAGGACCAGGACCTTCTGATCAGGCTTCTTGTTAGATAGGAATTACTGTTGTGTGGCTTTAGGGGGTTGAGCCATCTGCTTCTTGGGTCTGTAACAGATTGCCACCTGACATAAATATTTCCGTTATTTATACTTCTCAGTGCAAATTCTAAGCTGACTTGTTTTATGTTTGAAAAATGACTTGCATACTGGATAGCCACAGACCCAGAGAACTTATAATTCACAGATAACTCATTTTTTTAAAGTTTTTAATTAATTAATTAATTAATTGAGGGGGGGGGTCCCAAGCAGGCTCCATACTGCCAGTGCAGAGCCTGGCGCGGGGCTCAGACTCACAAACCGTGAAATCATGACCTAAAGTCTTCAAAGTTCTCAAGATGGTGGGCGGATCCATCTGAATCAGTACACTTTTCCAACTGTTCATTATTCGTGTGCTCTATTTAACAGTCTTTATTTTATAACATGTTTTTCATGTGCAGTTTTTAATCTCCCCTTTTTTAGGTGCATGCCTTTCCAGGGCAGGCATAAAAAATCTCCTCACTCTGCTTTCTCTTTCCCTAAGGCCTGTCGCAACCCACTCCAGACTGTGCAGACCAAGCCCTAAATCAATGCTGGCTGCTCAGATCAGGGTTTCTTTGTGCCCTTTAACCTTTTTATATCCTACTGTTCAAAAGATTGCTAGAGGTGGAGCTTAGAGAAACAAAAGAGGAATTTTTTTTCAATGGATGTCTGAAACTACTTTTGTAATTCAGATAGCAATGAAAACTTTAAAGTTACACTGTCTCCTCTGATGTGGGTGGACTTTGAGCCGTAGAGTCAGGTCCTTTCTGAAGGACTTCTAAAGTTACCTTGACAAAAGGTGGGGTCTAGTCATCAATAGCTTGAAGTTTTGATAGTTTCCTTCTCATCAAATTTCAGATTTTTCATAATGAGGGAATATTTCCTGAAGGCAAAACCGCATCCTAAGAAAGGGTATTTCTTTCCATCATGAATATATGAGGGAAGAACGCTTTTCAGTAATAAGTTGACACAGACTTCAGAGGCCTGCGTTCCGGCCTGGCTCTGCCTCTCACTGTTTGCTCTGTGACTTGGGACAAATCACTTGTCTCCTGTCTTCGGTGTATCTGTAGAACGATGGAGTGGGTTTGTAGCTCTGGAAATCTGTAGTATTCTTCTGTGCGTGTTGTGTGTGTGTTTTGTGTGTGTGAGCACCGTCCTTTGTTTTTGAAATAGCTACAGTGATTCAGTCTAGTGGAGTTAGGACATTTTAAGGGTTTTAGAAAACTCAGTCACAAAAACAACAAAATGTCAAGTTACAAGGTAGGCCCATAAAGGAATGAGTTTGAGTTTTTAATGGATCATGGTCTTACGATTTGTTTAATAGTCGCTCTCCTGGTGCCTGCCGTGTGCCCGTCTGTAAGCTTTGTGCCGCGCAGTTCCTGTGTTCACGCTGCAGGCGAGGCCCTCGGGGCACAGCGGGCTTGTTCACTGTCCGATAGGACACAGTCCGGAAGCGACAGAGTCAACTTTACCAAGAAAGTCAGGCTCCAGAGTGTGCGTTATGATCACTTTCCTATATTGCCTTTCTAGAACTTTTATATCCAAACGCCTTTCCTTTCAAAATATTCAATTTGGAATTTAATTCCACGGATCTCCATGTTCAGAACATACAGTGAGTTGCTTCAGGCTCATTTTCCAAAGAGAGCAAGATCAAAGACAGAGCCCTATGGAAAACCAGGCCCGGTGCTACGTAAAGTCATGGTGCTAAGGAACAGCAGCTAGCAGGGAAGGTTCGAGCCGGAGGAGACTTGGAGTAGTATACCACAGATGAAGTGAGAAAACCTGACTTGGTTATTTGGTTTTAAAACATGGAGGCTGAGGAAGAAGAGTTCAAAAAGGAGGCGGCCAGCAGCATCGCTCTTGCGGAGCTCGCCGAGAATGAGAAATGGGAAGAACCCATTTGTTCTGTGTGAACGTGGAGGTCGTCGGTGATGTGAGATCACAGTTGCGGTAGAACAGATTGAGCGCAGAATCCAGAGGCAGGAGGAGAGAATGTGAAGGAAATAACGTGGTGGTTTTGGTAAATTTGGCATTGAAGCGGAGGCGGATGGCCTGGAGATAGTTAAAGGAAAGAGAGCTGAGGGCGCACGTGTGTGTGTGTGTGTGTGTGTGTGTGTGTGTGTGTGTACGCGTGTGCATGTGCGTGCGTGTCTCCCTCCTTGTTTTAATGATAGGAGAATTATAAAGGTAAAATAGAAGGAGGAGCACTTGGGTGGCTTAGTCGGTTGAGCATGCAAATTTGGCTCAGGTCATGATCTTGCAGCACGTGGGTTCAAGCCCCGCGTTGGGCTCTGTGCTGACAGCTCAGAGCCTGGACCCTGCTTCAGATTGTGTCTCCCTCTCTCTCTGACCCTCTCCTGCTCGCGCTGTCTCTCTCTGTCTCTCAAAAATAAATAAAACATTAAAAAAAATATGAAAAAGGAAAAATATAAGGCAAATGCAGACTATTGTGGTTACTTTATATATATCTGAATGTAAGAAGGAGCATATATTTTATTCTTGACAACTGTTTCAAAAGAAAATAAGCAAGTCATTGTTTGTTCCTCGTCTGTATTAATGTTTTTCTGTTTAAAGCTGAGCATGAAGAAAGTTGAAGAATAATTCTTGTTTGTTTATTTGCACTGGGACTACAAAAAAAAGTATGGAATTAAAACCAGATTTTCAAAAAATAAAATAAAAAAATAAAAAATAAAATCATATTTAAAGTATTCCTTGAGACATCATGTCTTCTAAATGTTAAAGAGGCAGTTTTTAAGTAATGGTAAAGAGTTTTAAAAATATAAAACTTGATAGAACTATATCTAATTTATACATAGACGGTCTTGGATTTTTTTCCTCACATAAAGTCAGAAAACTAGCAAAGTAGGCTGTTAAAACATGTTATGTCTAAACAAAATTTGGCATAAGCTTTTTGGTGATGTCACAGATCTTAATTATGGAGGAAGCAATTATTATGGTTAGGAAAAGTTGATGATTTATGATCTGACTCAGGGTTAAGGTCTGAAACACTCGTGTCATTTCCTCCCCTCCCCCATATGTGGTGATTTGTTCATTTTGGACTCTGATTTGTTTAACTTTGACACCATCAGCAAATTTGAACACTGACACTTAGTTGGTTTTTCCTGAAAAATCCTAAGGCTAGTTAGTGGTAGTGTGATATTTATTTTAAGGCATTGATGCTAATCTATGAAGAGCCTATTATGAGTAACTTTGAGGAGTTTTCCAGCTCCCAGTATGGGAGTCACATTGGAAGTCAACAGGATGGCCGATTAGTTGAGACCAGGAGGTAGCGTATGTCTAATTAAATAATGCTGTGATTGTTTGCTTTCTGTCTGTTTCTGCCGCCCTCCCGGAGCACCCTGAGGGCAAGAACTGTCTGGTCTCTTAGTCACCGCTCTTTCCCTGGTCTCCGCCAGAGCGCCAGGCATATCGCGGCTACTGACGGAATGAACACGCCAACAGACTGGATACCAGATCCACCACCTTGACTCCATATTCTAGTTAACGCACCACCATAATGTGACAGAGAATTTGTGACAGACCGGCTTCTTGACTGTTTCTATCACGGCCATCTGCGTCTCATGGTGACTCTGAAAGCCAGTCTTCGAAAGTTAATGAATTCGAATGCCGAGGCTAGTTACCATTTTGCTTGAGGGAAGTTGTCTACTCCGAAGATCCTCTGTACTTCACAGTCGAGGCACTGATGTTGGCAGTACATGGATAGAGAAGATTATTTTTCAGTTAGGATGCCAGCCAGACCGTGGTGTCATTTTAAGCTCCAAAATTCTTGAGCCACAGACTGAATAAGCTCCGTATTTATGGACGCCCGTCTACACTGTATGCCTGTGGTGTCTCGTTTCTACACTGTGCGGCTGTGGCATCTCGCATCTACACTGTGCACCTGTGGAAGGTGTTCAAGAAAAGCTTGTCGGCCTAAGTTGTTAAATCTTCCATAACCTGTACTGTGAATGATTGTAGAGTCATCTGCGTTTGATCGTAATACACCTAGAAATAAATCTTGACACTAAAATAATATCCTACAGAATAAACAGGCCTATGATACTCAGTTTAAGTTCTGTAGCTATTTCTTCTGATCCCATTTGTTATTGAATAGGGATGCAATCGCTTATTCTGTTAAGAAGGAGTCTGCCTTGGAGGAAGTGTCAGATGTTTACTTTGAAGTCTAAAGACGCTGGTTTCCTTCTCCCTGTAAAATGTGCTTTGAATTAGTGGCTTTTCAGTATCTATCCTGGTGGAGGTGCAAGCAGTGTGAGCTAACAAGAGTGATATATAGTCCAAAAACAAATTTTCCTTGACTTTGAAATGAAGAAAATCCAACTCAGAGCTATGCAGGCAGGCATTGATTTGACCAGATGTGGACCTGCTCATTTTCTATGTTTGACCCTGACCTTTCAAGTCTTCCATTTTGCCATCAGGCCTTAAGACCCAACTGAGTTATAAGAAAATGGAGATCTTTAGAATGATGCAGGCCAGTGTTTCTCCAGCCTCCGGTTTTATAACTCTTTTATCTTATCCAAAATGTGAAGAAACAGGAGTTAGAAGAGTCTCGTGGTTTCCATCGTTACGGATCTCTTTAGTATCGACTTAATAGAATCCAGCTGGATTCATGGATCCGCTTCCACATTAACCATTTCTTTTTGTTTGAAATCTGTAAAGAAAACCTAGCCTCATGTAGATAATGTAGTTGGATAAGGAGGGGATCTTTTTAAACCCTTTTAGATAATGGTGTGTATTCTTCTTCAATACGACACCATTCAACGAGAGATCGTTTCTTAAAGATTGGTTCTGGTGTAGAAGCCAAATCTGTGAGCTTTTAATTCGAGTACTCTGGTACGTTCAAATCCCTTCGTTTATCTTGCACTTTGGATGTTTCACCCTTGCACGATTTTGTAACATCACACATTGGTTGGTCATTTGGAGAATCTTGGCTCACTGAGTTACAAGAGATCTTCCGAATGTTACACATTATTTTAAAAATCACAGTCTTTGAGACCACTGCAAGTCTTACCAGGAAAGTCTTTAAGCATCAGGAAGCTGTGAAGGTTATGATAACATGCTAGTTGTTTTCCTTCAAGTGGCAGGTTCCCTTTGTTTATTTTCAAGTAAACGTCTATCAGAATTCTAGGTCCAAATAACCATAGTTTGTCTATGTGATACTCTTCCAAGTGAACCTGGCGTTCCATTAAGGAGAGGCTTACACAGCTCACAGTTCAATACAGAAGTGGTTTTCCTCAGGACAGCCGTTCTACTTGATGCACCGGAAGTGCTATATGTGGATTTCCTGTTTTGTCACACGCATACCAAAAATCAGAGGTCGAATTTTAATTAAATTAATAATTTATGTTTTTTATCAAGGATATCCTTCAGTCGAGTTGACATGGCGTGTGTGCGTGTTGTGTCCGTGTCCGAACACGGGCTGAGGGCTAACACAGTGGGCTCTAATACAGATTGGCCCACGGCATTGGTAAGGCCCCCGAAGCGCCTTCGCACCGTCAGGGTGGAGGACGAGATTCAAGAAAGTTACTCACCACGCAGTATTTCAGTCCTGCTTGGTTTGTTGCCAGGCATTCCCATCAAAGATCCCTGTTGCTGGCCTCTTGGAGCTGCCATCGATCGGTTGTAAACAAAGCATCAAGCCTGTGGATTCTTTTATGGGTAAAATGAAAGCACAGTTCTGTGGTGGAGATACTTAGTCTTTAAAAAAATATTTTATATCTATATTTTGAGAGAAGGATATATAGCAAGTGGGGAAGAGGGAGAGAGAGACAGACAGAATCTGAAGCAGGCTCCAGGCTGACAGCTCAGAGTCTGACGCAGGACTCGAACCCACGGACTGTGAGATCATGACCTGAGCCAAAGTTGGCCGCTCAACCGACTGAGCCACCCAGGTGCCCCAACTTAGTCTTCGTATTTGCAGCTAAAGCTTTAATTTGACGAGTTCCTATATGATTAGAAAGTAGCGGTGCTGTGATTTCTTTTCCTGAGTTCTCATCCGGCAGGCACCGAGCAGGGTCAGCCCTCCGAGATTGTATTAGTTTCCAGCCATTGTGTGTGCTTCCGAGGCCAGCGCCCTCTGGCAGGACCTTTTCATTTCTGGTATGACAAGCTGTAACAGATAGTGATTTTTAAAGAATTCATCACATCTTTGTTTTAAAATATTCAGTTCCTTTTTCTTTAATCTTTAAATGACTGGTCTCAGAATGACACTTCACTGGCATAATACCTGAAATGTTTTCTTGCATAAGAGGCAATAAGATAAATTGTACAAGCAAAAGGTAGCTTTCGCTGAATGGCCACTTCTTATTAACAGTTTGGACCAGTTTCTTTGGAGTGGATTCGGCCTTTGTGTGAGTCACAGAATTCTCTAATGTGTCAGTTTCACCTGTTTCACCATCTTAGATACGGACAGTTCAGTTGTGGGGTAAGGAAGCAAGTCTTCTAATCTCCCACTTTAAAGTCAATTATTCAACCTTAAATATGAGAAAAATATGTTACAGGTATTATAAAATATTAAATTTAAGAATAACAGTTTTAGATAAAACTTATAAAATTTAGAAGTTTTCAAAAAATTTAAATCTTATAACGAAACAACAAAATATACTCTCTTCCTTGTCACTAGTTGGTAAGTTGTAGTGAAGTCCACACAGGGAACTAAACTCCAGATCAGTATGGTCTCAGGACTTCCTCCTTGAGTCTGCTACGAGGTCAGAAGGCTTATCTGTCTATCTTAAGGTTCATTTCTTCATGGACCCAGGAAACTTTTTTTTTTTCCTCAGAAACAATTTAGTGAGTGTGATGATGATCCGCTGGGAACAGGTGATACATAAGACAGCCTCTGTGCTCATGCAGTTTATATTCTAGTGGATGGGCCTGCCCAGAAAACAGAAAAAGTAAACAGAAAGTTTGTAAAATAATTGACAAATACAATAAGATTTGTGAAGAAAGCAAACAGTGGGACCAGAGATTAACCAGGAGCTCTGCTGAAGACTGGATCAAGGACGCTCCCATAAGAGGTGACATTTAACTGATGGTGAGAGTGTGGAATCCAGGCAGAGAAGGGAGCACATGTACGAAGACGGTAGGGCAGGAAAGAGCCTTATTTGAGGCACTGAAGGAAAACCAGTGTGGCAGAAGACTTGGTGAATGGGGTAGAGGTAGGCTGAGTATGAAAATGAGGTTGGAGGGATTGGAAGGGGCCAGATCGTGCAAGAACTTGTGAACCATGCTAAGGAGTTTGGATTTTGTCCTGAGGGCCAGTGAAAGGATGTAAGTAACTGAGTGACATGAATGATAGAGTTTGTAGGGCGACTCCAGTTGTTGTCCGGACAGTGGATTCAGGGAGATGCGAGGGCACAGAGACCCGTCAGAAGGCTTTCTCAGCTGGCCAGGCAGCAGGGTGCGGCAGTGGTGTGAGGAGTGGGTTCTAAATACCCTCTGTAGATAGACTCCGTGGGGATTGGAGATGTAGCAGATACAGGCAGATTTCTAGCTTGAGTGACTAAGTAGATAGTGGTGCCGTTTACTGAACTGAAGAAGATTTGGGGTAGAGCAGGATGGTATGTTTGGTATGAATTTTAAGAGTTGTTTTTGGACACATGTAAGTTTGAAATGTCTGTGAGACATTTCACGGGGATGTGTTAAGATCGGCTCTGTGAGTTTAGTACTTGGGGAGAGGAGAATCTGAGCTAAGAAGTTGAATTTAGGAGTTGACTGTTCAGAGATATTTAAATCCACAGCCAAGATGCAGTCACCTAGGAAGAGAAGGTAGAGGGAGAAGGGGTCCAGGCTGGAATGAGAGATTCCGTTAGAGGAGGTTAAGCTCACAAACCAGCCTGCAGTAGAACGGGCAGCAGCGTAGAAGGAAAGCCGGCGGGGAGATGTTTCCCAGGGTTAGGAGTGGTTGACCTCAGGACTACTGACGGGTCAGGTAAGATGGAGGTAAAGAGCACCGGCTGTGTCAACATGAAAGCCATTGGCTTGGCCTTGACAGGAGCCCTGTAGTGACAACGTGGAAGGGAAAGATGAACGATGGACTAGGCAGTCAGGAAAGGAGGACAGCATAACTATCATAATAATGTTGACTATAAAAGGGAACAGAGAAAAGGAATTTTTTTAAATCCCAAAGTAACTGTAAAATGTTTTGTTTTTTCACTGTAGAGAGAGAGTAGGAGTTGGGGAGAGAGGCAGACAGAGAATCTTAAGCAGGCTCCACGCTTAGCCTGACCTGGGCCTCACTCCCATGACCCTGGGATCATGACCTGAGCCAAAATCAAGAGTTGGATGCTCAACCGATTGAACTGTTAAGGAGCCCCAACAACGTAAATTTGTAGAGAACGGACTAGTCCATCATAGGAAGAGAGCAGTATTATGGGACAGGCGATGAGGTCATTGACAAGGTGCAAAAGGTCAGATTCCTATCACAAGTAGAAAGATTGCCCTTCGCTAGAAGGTAGGGTCTTCGTCCTCTTGCGGTAGAGGCCAGACAGGTTCATAGGTAGGAGGTTCCGTTCCAGAAAGATGAGAGAAGGCACCTCTGAGAGTCTGTTTCCCACTGAAGCGCATTGTGATTGTCTCGGCCAGTGGATAGTATGCCTGCCAGAGAAATGGCAGGATTGTCAGGCCATAGTTGGCGATATTTTTGCAAGAAGATGCCAAGTATGGGGTTACAATTGATTGATAAGACACAGGCCTTGCACTCAAGGACTTTAAAGAATTGGAAGACCACTGGTGCTCAGGGGACTCAATTGGTTAAGCGTCTGACTCGCGTTTTGGCTCTGATCACGATCTCAATAGTTTGTGAGTTTGAGCCCTTTATGGGGCTCTGCGTGGACAGCATGAAGCCTGCTTGGGATTCTCGCTGTTTCCCTCTCTATCTGCGCCCCCCCTTCTCATTCTCTGTCTCAAAAATAACTAGCGGCACCTGGGTGCCTCAGTCGGTTAAATGTCCGACTTTGGCTCAGGTCATGATCTCACAGTCCGTGGGTTTGAGCCCCACGTCGGGCTGTGTGTTGACAGCTCAGAGCCTGGAGCCTGCCTCAGATTCTCTTTCTGTCCCTCCCCCGCTCGCTCTCTGTCTCTCCAAATAAATAAAGACATTTATAAAAACAAAACAAAACTGAAAGACCAGTAGTTAGAATACAGTCCGAGACCAGGAAGTCTTCCTGGAAGCTTAACAGCAGAGCCAGAACCGCTCGGAGATACTGTGCCTAAAGCTGGTACCTCACAGCTCATGGCAACGAAGATGGATTCTTAGAAGTACGGTCGTCACAACTGTCTTGTTACAGCTTTACGTGTGTAATTGCTCTTTTTCTTCCTGCTCACATTATCAGGCATCTTTGAATTTCTGGCTGTTATTAGCACTTTGGGATTTTGTGACAAATTGCCATCCCTCCTTTCCTTCTCCTGCATCTTTCCCTGCACACCTTTCTCTGGTTGCAGCTGTTGGGAGCCAGAAAATTGCCAGGAATTTGTAGACGCAGCATAACAGTATTATTTTATTTTCATTTGGCATGTTCTGTCATTCTCAAAATAAATGGAACAACAAACCCCAAACCAAAATGAAAATAAATTAAAAAATAAATGTTCTTAAAAATGACTTGATATGAAGGAATCTTACATTACTTAGTTTTTCCTTCCAGTGTAACTATTTTGAGGTTCATCCGCCTTGTTACCTTATTTGTAGCTCTTTCCTCTTTTGCTTAGTCTTCCATTCAAGGGATAGAACACGACTGTTTACCCGTTCACCCTCCATTTTTGGCTCCTATAAGTAAAGCTACTCTGAATGTTTATGTACAGATCTCTGTAGGGGTGTTTGCTCTCATTTCTCGTGTGTAAACACCTAGAAATAGAACGGCTGCGTTATATGGTAGGTGCGTGCTTAGCTTTTTAAGAAATTGCCAGACTGTTTTCCAGAGTGGCTGTACAGTTTCTGTTCACGGAAGTATGAGTGTTGGAGCATCTCTGCATCTTCGCCGGCACCGGACTTGGCCAGTCGTTTTCATTGTAGCCTTTCTAGTGGGTGTGCATCCTATCATATGGTTTTAATTTGCATTTCCCTAATGACTAATAATTTTAACGTTCTTTTCACATATTTGCCATCCACAGATCTTTGATGAAGTGTCTTCATATCTTTTGCCCACTTTTAACCAAGTTGTTAGTTCTCTTGTAATTGGTTTGAAAGTTCTTTCTATATTCTTAGACACAAGTTCTTTATCAGATCTATGACTTGGATACATTTTCTCCCAGTCTCTTGCTTAACTTCTCAATTTCTTAAATTCTTCTTCTTCTTCTTTTTTTTTTTTTTACACTTATTTTTGAGAGACAGAGCATGAGTGGGGGAGGGCAGAGAGAGAGAGAGGGAGACACAGAATCCAAAGCAGGCTCCAGGCTCTGAGCTGTCAGCACAGGGCCCGATGTGGGGCTTAAACTCATCAATGGCAAAATCATGACCTGAGCTGAAGTCAGAGGCGTAACTGACTGAGCCACCCAGGCGCCCCTTGACTTCTCAATTTCTTACCAGTGTTTTTCAAAGAGTGGACATTCTTAAGTTTGATAAAATCCAATTTATCAGCTGTTTCTTTTACGGATAGTTTTTGTTGTGAGAAATCTTTACATCACCCAAAGTCACAAAGATTTTCTCATGTTTTCTTCTAAAAGTTTCACAGTGTTAGGTTTTACACGTAGGTCTATGATCCACGTTGAGTTAATTTTTGCAAATGGTGCAGAGATGGATCAAAGTTCGTTTTTTGTCTATGGCGTCCGGTGTTGTATGATAGTCAGTGCTTGGTTTTCATCCAGGAGCTTTTAAAAGAAGAACTCAACCAAAGCCAAGCGTAAAAGGTTACATACCAGGCTGTCAGTTTTCTTTGTGTTGTCCTTAACTTTCTTGTTAGGTTGGACACTTTGCTGGAACTTCTCAAAACAGTGTCCTGTGATTGAACTTCTTCAACCTCAAATTTCCAGTCTTTATACTTAACCAATGAAATGTTATTTATACTCTTTGGAAACCTAACATATACTGTAGATAATTATAGCAAAAGTGTAATGGGTAGCGGGAGATACTGCCAAACCAAGATTCTGGAGACCAGATGAAATAAACACGTCACATGGGCTCCCTCCGACAGATCACAGCACCAGGAAGTGCACAGAAAAGTAAGTGAAAGAGGAACTAAAATTAAAGTTCTTGGAAGAACTGTCTGTTCTTAAACTTTTTGTTTAATCTGCTAGTAGTTTTTTCCCTTCCTTTAAAGAGAGCTGCAGAATTAGACCCTAGAATTAATCTTTAAATAATATATATATTATATATGTTCGAATATGTGTGTACACACATGTTAGACATTGGCTTAAATCGTGGAAAGATAGCACAGTGTATATAGGCAGTTCATTCATTTCATTCATCTTGTAACACTGGGCCGCCTTATTCGGAAATAAGAAAAAACAGTCTTTTTACTAAGTCATGAGTCATTACTTTTTAGTTTAATGAAGAAAATAACTTTTGGGGGAGGCATTACTTTTTAGTTTAGTGGAGAAAACTTTTGGGGGCCTGATAGAACCTTTTTTTTGGTTGGTGGTCATGAGGCCCCGGGCTTTGGGGTCCAATGAATCTGGATTTCAACCAGCATTGTTCTGTTGAATACAGACTGAAAGACTGGAAGGAAATACTTCTCGGAGCCTCGTGTTTTTATCTCTACTACAGCATAGGTTACTTTTCCCTAGGTTAGTAAATTTAAATGAAATAATAAATCAAGTACCAGCGCAGCACTTAGCACATAGTAGGTGTTCAGTATATGTCTGTTCTTAGGGGGACTGACCTTTGAAGCATGTGGCTGTAGTTGGAAGAACCTATAAATGGGTGGCAAGGGGAGATTGTTTTTCCGTAGATGTAGCAAACCATCCCCGACCCCTCCCATCTCAGCTTACCATAGAGATTCATCTTGACGCTGTTTTTCCTTAACATCCATCAACAGACAGAAGCTAGTTGGCATCTTTGGAAAGTATGACATTTGCAAGATTTTACAGTGGCTTTTACATTTCTATTCATTTTCTAACTAAGTTTATGAAGTTTTGGTGCAGATAATTTAGACCTGCCCTTTGTCACTTTTGGGGGGAAAGGGAATCATAAATTTGAAAGGAAGGGCTCTTCTAAACACAGGTATACCCAGAATCTTCCCTAGTAGTCTGTAACCTCTTATACTAGCCTGGTTGCATAAAAAGTGATTTCAGAGTTTTTAAATATTTCCTGTATTGATGCTAATTCCGTGTTCATTGCACATGATGTCTGCAGAACCCGGGGGCTTCGATGATGCACAGAAACCTGAGTAACAGCAGAGACCGGGGTTTCTGCTCTTTAATTTTTTTAACTTTTTAATTAATATTTTTTAATAAGATTCTTTGTATTTTTCTCCTATAAAATTTGGTATTGGTGGCATTGTTGCGGTTGAACTTCAATCCCAAATTCCATGAAATAGAAATCGGAAGTAAAGGTTTAGACAGGAGGGAGGCAGGTCGAGGAGTGAACAGAGTTTGACCAGGAAACAGGAGGGCACGTGTGGTGGGCATTCCCGGCACATTCCTCGAGGGTAGCAGGTTGGCAGGTCGCTTGCATCTGCCTCCTGAAGGGGGAGAGGAAAGATCCCTGGGGACCCTGCAGAGGGCGCTCCCTCTTCCTGGGCTCCCAGGCCCCCGGGGAAGGTTATTGGCGGGGCTCAGCCATCACCCCAGGGCTTTCCACCCGCCTCTCAGCCTGGTTTGACTCCCAGCTCCACCCTGCCTAGAAAGCGTGCGGGAGCCGGCTTCCCCTGATCCCTCTTTCTGTTGTTTTCCCATTCCACAAGATTCTGATGTGACGGAGGGAGGGATATAACCCACTCTCCGCTTTTTAGTGTTTATTCAGGTTGACTGTGTCACACTCTTTTTTGATGCATTTAGTGACATCAGCTAATAATTAATCTGACCTTTCCATATCGATACCAGATAGGAGCCACGTGCGTGGTATGTCAGGCATTCGTCCAGAGGATGTAATAAACATTATTTTCATCTGTAGCACAAAGCTATTGTTTTCTTACAAATATTAATAAAATAAGCACTATTATACTCAGATTAAAAATTTTTTAATTTTTTTAAAATGTTATTTTTGAGAGAAGCAGCATGAGTGGGGAAGAGGCAGGCAGAGAGAGAGGGAGACAGAGCATGACGCAGGCTCCAGGCTCTGAGCTGTCAGCACAGAGTCCGAAGCGGGGCTCGATCGCAGGAACCGTGAGAACGCGACCTGAGCCGAAGTCGGACGCTCAACCAACTGAGCCCCCCCAGGCTCCCACTGCATAGATTTTAAAACATCAGCATAGGTTTAGTAATATTAATAAATGTTATTGTACAAAGTTGTGTTTTTTTCCTAATTTTTAGATGAAACCTGTTATTGTCCATTGTTATATATAACAAAGTCCATAATTTGGGGGTATCTGCCTGGCTTAGTTGGTAGAGCATGTGCTTCTTGATCTTGGGGTTGTAAGTTCAAGCCCCATGCTGGGTATAGAGATTACTTAAAAATAAAACCTTTTTTAAAAGAAGTCCGTAGGTTATTAAAAAAGACTAAAAAAGTAATGATAAAATAACTTGAGTTCAGATTATAAGATAGCTCAAGTCTATTCTGATATAACAACTTCACTGAAGTCTGAGGTTTGGGGGCAGCTTTTTAGTTACACAGTTTATCTTATTTTTTAGTAAAATATCTGTTTATAATAGTGCACCATACAGAAAGAAATGGTTAATTTCTGTGCCTAGATGATTGCTGATTATTTGATCTTAAAAATTTTTTTTTAATTAATTTTTGCTATAGAGAGATGGAGCATGAGCAGGGGAGGGGCAGAGAGAAAGGGAGACACAGAATCTGAAGCAGGCTCCAGGCTCTGAGCCCTCAGCACAGAGCCCGATGTGGGGCTCGAACCCACAAACTGTGAGATCATGACCTGAGGCGAAGTTGGACGCTTAACTGACTGAGCCACCCAGATGCCCTGATTACTGATTATTTAAAGCTGTTCTCCTCCTAGGATTATTTTACCAAATTTGTGTTCAATTTAGATTAGGAAGAATATAGTGTTCTTAAACAAAATACCTAACAGAACTAAAACAAGTACAGACTTCATTGGTTTTATTTGTATTTTTGAGATTTCACTGTTGTTCTGTATAGTGACCTGACTTTAAAATGCAAAGCTAGGAAGGCATACTTTCCATCTACCAAAATGCAATTCTTAATTTCATTTTGAAACAAACATTTCTTTGTTAAGAAGGTGAATATTAATGATAAATACCAAATCCAAGTTTTATAAAACAGTGCCTCTTTTGTTGCTCTTTAAGAGAAAAGACTATATAAGATACCTTCAGAGCATAAAAGATTTCTTTCTTCAGATCTTTTAAGAATTGATTCTTAGGTGTCTGAGTAGCTCCGTTGGTTAAGTGTCTGACTCTTAATTTCGGCTCAGATCATGATTTCACAGTTGTGAGTTCGAGCCCAGTGCTGACAGTGGAACCTGCTTGGGCTTCTCTCTCTCCCTCTCTTTCGCTGCCCCTTCTCTCCCCCACATGCGTGTATGTGCACGCTCTCTGAAATAAATAAGCTTAAAAAAAATTGAGCTTATTATCCAGAAAACTTCTATTCATGATAAGTGTAACTATTTGATTAATTGCTTTTTTTTCATAATTAAAAAAATACGCTTCCAAATGCAGCTGTTCTCAAAGAATTATTAAGGGACCGAACCGTTTTACTTTTATTCACTCTCCAGATATTTATTGAGTAGCCATTATATTCCAGGATGTTCTCATTGTAAAGAATTCAGTGATAAAACAAAGCCTCACTTTTATGTTCTAGTGACAGACACTTGTAAACAAATATACAAATATGTAAAAAGAATGTCAGTTTGTGGGAAATGCCAAGAAGGAAAACCAGAGTCAGAGGACAGAGCATACTTTTAAATAAACATTGAGAAAGTACTTTTTTTTTTTTCCAGATTGAAGCATACAAAATCTTTGGCTTGTGTTTTTAAATTTAAAATTTTGAGTTTTGACCATTGCTGTTGGTGGACATTAGAGAAATTAAAAACTCATTGTACATATTTTGTATTCTAATAAAAAAAATAGCCTCCAGTAGTGAATTTAGCATTTGTAAATGCAAGTGCCCATGGAGGGATGAAATCTTCAGCTCACCGCTACTTTACTTTGAGCAGTAAAGTGTGTGGCTTGTGAAACATGTCATTCGGGAGCGGCTTCAGCTTGCGCCGGCCCGGGGAGCCTGCTGGTACCGCGCTGAGTTACAGATTATTATTCAGCTGTAGAAGTTTTACACCTAGGCGTTTTCTTACATCTTCCTCTCTCAGTCCATTGAAATCTTGTCCTTTTGCCAAATAAAACAAATCTCCTACTAATCAGAAGCTATAACTAAACAGCAGGAGCATGAGTCAGAGCCGGCACCCCCCATTCCTTGTGTGGACCCCTCTGGGGCTCCCCAGTATGCTCATTTTGCACAAAGGCGGGGCACCGCGTGGCTGCGGTTCCGCAGAGCGCCCCCCAGCTGGTTCAGTGAGGGGCTCCGCGGTCCTGGGACTGCCAGACTCTGGCCTGTTCCCACAGTCCGAAGCAGAAGGCCAAACTCGGCCTGCTGTTGGTGGCAGGAAGAAATGTGTGTCCTGCCTTTCCTGCATAAATAAGTCCCTGAAGAGCCCAGCCCGGAGGACACGGTGAGGACTCCCAGGGGGATTTTATGCGCTGTGGCACCGCTGAGCCATCGAGAGTCCCATCTCACCTGCGCATCAGGTCCCGTCTGATCAGTTTTACCCTGTTTTGCCTCATTCATTCATTCATTCAGTAAATGTTCATTGAGCACTTGCTGTTAGCAGACACTGTGCTACCGTAGACTGTATGAAAATGAATGAGCTAAAATCCTTGTCCTCCAAGAGGTTATTACGGTGGAGAAGAGTGACTTGTAAGTCTCAGATTACAACACTGTGATGGGAATTGTGAAAGACACTTGCAGGACTCTCTGAGACTACGAACACAACTCCTGTTTCCGGAACATTTACTGTCCCAGCTGTTTTAGGGAGGTTGTTTCATGTGACCCAGTCCGCAGCTCTATGAGGTAGATCACACCTAGGCCAAGTTCGCCTCACATAGTTGACCTTAACTATGCCAGCACTAGCGTCACCTAGGAAGGAGGGGGTGGTACCAGGAGGGTTTCTTCACCAGACACCCCTTGAGTTGATTCTAGAAGGATGAATGAGGGGGGAGGAGGGAGTGTGGCATTCACACAGAGAGAGGTGCATACGTACGTGCAGAGGCCGCTGGAGAGAGCGCTGTTGGAGTGGAGAGTGGGTTTTGGGAAATAAGGCGGCAGGATCCATTCGTGAAGGAGCTTGTGGGCCACGCGTGCCTCGGGAATCTGGTTCTTACCCCGGAGGAGATGGACGCGTGGCCGGACACGCATTTTAAGAAAGTAACTCTGCAATTGTTTGTACCAGATGTTAGAAGAGTGTTTGTGCTTTTATTTTTATTTTTTAAAAACTTTTTTTAATGTTTATTTATTTTTGAGAGAGAGAGACCGAGCACAAGCAGGGGAGGAGCACAGAGAGAGGGAGACACAGATTGAAGCAGGCTCCAGGCTCTGAGCTGTCAGCACAGAGCCCATTGTGACCCCAAGATCATGCATGACCTGAACCGAAGTTGGACGCTTAACCGACTGAGCCACCCAGGCACCCCTGTTTGTGCTTTTAGGGGAAGTAATTTCTTTAAAGAAGAACTTCTCCATTATTATTAGGCATCGTTTAAGCATATACATACATTAAGTTCTCAAAGGACCTTGAACTTCTAGAGTTACAGCTATAAAGCCAAAATAATTATAGAAATTAGATAGAAATAAAATTACAAAGAGAATAAAATTAACACTAACAACATGGATTTATGTAAAAGATCATGTTGTGACGTAGTCACTCCCGACATGTGAGGCTGTTGCTAACTCTCCTGGGGCAGGTGCTTCCCATCTTCACTTCGCCATTTGCTTGCTGTCGAGTTCTGAGAACCGAAGTCTCCCTCCAGTTTGCTCTTTGACTCACTAAGAACCCCTGTTCTGACTGACGCTGTTTGGGAGACGGGGAAGCGCAGATAACCATACCTAGTAGGCTTCTCTCTCTGGTCACTTAAAGTGGTGGCACCGGTACTTGGGGTGCCTGGGTGGCTCCGTTGGTTAGGCATCCAACTCTTCTATTGTTTAAAAAAAAAAAAATCTTTTTTTAGTTTATTTTGGGAGAGAAAGAGAGCGAGCAAGGGAGAGGCAGAGAGAGAATTCCAAGCAGGCTCCATGCTGTCAGACCAGATCCTGATGTGGGGCTTGAACTCCTGAGCTGTGAGATCATGTTCTGAGCCGAAACCAAGAATAGGATGCTTAACCTACTGAGCCCCCCAGGCATCCCTGGTTAAGCATCCAACTCTTGGTTTTGGCTCAGGTCATGATCGCACAGTTTGTGAGATCAAGACCCAAGTTGGGCTCTGTGCTGACAGCATGGAGCCTGCTTGGGATACTCTACCCCCTGCCTCCATCCCTTCTCTGCTTGTGCTTTCTCTCTCTCTCTCTCAAAAAGAAATAATAAGATAAACTTTAAAAAATATAAATAATGGTACTTAGCATCATAATCCTAAAACGTATAATTATTGGCCCCCAAATTGCATGGCAGTTATAGTACCCCCCCCCGAATATGCTTACACCCATTATTTTATCATCAAAGTGAATTCACACAAATAATTACAGGGAACTGATGGACTGCAGTGTGTGAAATGCAGAACTAGAGGGTTTGTCGTTCGTCCAGAACAGGGATTTTGCAAACAAGGGAGCCACGCGTGCCTTGGGTAGAGAGTCATTGGCCAAATCGATTAAAAAAGTCAGGCATCTAGGACCCAGAGATTAGTAGATTTTTGTTATAATCTGTGATCTTAGAGATCCTTGATAGCACACAGCATTGTTTCCAAATTGTACCCATTCTGTCATTTACATGTAAGATAAAATAATAAGAACTTGATGAAGACCTGGCTATTGCAGAAGGGTTCTGCTGAGAAATGTACTTTTCGGCCAAGGTAGCTAGTAAAGGTTGTGCTTACTTCACTTACACCCTCTGTGATGTGGATTCTAAGAAATTCAAGCCAGTGTTGTTTTAAAATTACTTATATTCAACTCTGTAATACAATGAGTCATCATCGATAAATAACAAGACGGTGAATGAGAAAAGTGTGTACCTTGATTTGTTTGTATAGAATTCACAGTTCTTCATCACACAGGGCAAAGGGAAAGTTCGGCGTGTTGATGACTCTCCTCCGATCATAGCTAACGGTAGCTGAGCAGTTACCGTGCTCAGGGCACTGTGCTGAACTCTTCACGTGTTCTAACTAAATCCTCAAAACAGCTTTTATGAGATAGCTATTATAGTGGTCATTGTATAGATGAAGAAAATGCAGCAGAGAGAGGTTAAATGACTGAGCGGGTCCCCTGGCTGGTAAGTAGCACCGCCAGGGTGTGGACACGGTGGGGTGACTGCACAGCCTTAACTGGGTCAGACGTGGGGACTGATTCCGGAGATGTTGAATTGGCAGCTCTGACTGACAGGACGACATGGCGGCGGCGGCCTCTGCCCTGTTGATTTCTGTACCTTTGCTTGCAGCAGTCCAGGAGGAAGAGTGAGGGAAGGGGAAGGGGGTACTTGTCAACTCTAGGAAGTGATTCTGGCAGCGTTCTCACGAACTCCACTCCTGTACAGCTAAGCACTTTATGCTCACTAGCGGGTACCCGTAAGTTTTGAATGAAGCCCTTTGGTCTGGGTAACGTAAGGTCCATTGCAATCTAGAGATGAGGAATTTCATCAACGTAAGGGGATAAATATTACCACTCATGAGAATCTTAAGATCAACTAGGTTTAGCCCCACTGGTTATATTTCTCCTAACTTGACAGAAAGCTGTGGGGAAGTAAATATTTTGAAGGATTAAATTCCAATCTGTATCTCCAAGTTATACTTATTTATTTATTTAAAAAAATGTTTAATGTTTATTTTTGAGAGAGAGCGTGACCAGTGGAGGAACAGAGAGAGGGGGAGACACAGACTCTAAAGCAGGCTCCAGGCTCTGAGCTGTCCGCATAAAGCCTGTTGCTGGGTTCAAACTCACAAACAGTGAGATCATGACCTGAGCCAAAGTCAGACGCTCAACCGACTGAGCCACCCAGGCGCCTTCCAAGTTACATTTATATCCAAGAGTTGACACAACAGTTGCTTAGAATAATTCGATAAGTGGAACTCCTGCATAGGACCACAGAATCCTTTCTTTATGGACTCAGTTTCAGAGCTGGAGGATATTTAAAGGATAACTCAATCCATAAGTGTATAGGCATTACTAAAAGCAAAGTGGGGTGTCCTTATTGGATCAGGACATGCTGAGCCCTGCTGGCAGTGGAGAGCAGAGACGCTGACCTGAGCGGGACACCCTGCACAGCTGTCCTGGCTGTCGCCCACCTGTTCGCACTCAGGGTCAATTTCACGGGTGTCATCATCCCATGCAAGTGCATTGAATTTTTGAAAACAACTGCTGATCGCTGATGGTCAGCGGGGAAAGGAAGATTAGGAGCTGTCATCTTCCTACCAACTGTTGCTTTCATTAACAAGGGCAAGAAACATTGTGAATAAATAAAATTCTTACACCAGAGAAATGAGCAGCTGAGTGACCCCCCCCCCCAAGGATTTTATATCCTATCATCAGACAACTAAAGAAAATAATTCTACATAAATGGCTGCATTAGTGTCAGAAAAAGTCCTCACTTCTTTAAAAGAGCAACTAGATATATTTTCTTTTTGAAAATAGCGTAACTAAACTACCCTGTGGTCCAGCAATTGTACTACTGGTTATTTACCCAAAGGATACAAAGTGCTCATTTGAGGGGCACAGTGTAGCCCGATGTTTACACCAGTACTATCAACAATAGCCAGACTCTATGTAGAGCCCAAGTGTCCATCAGCTGCTGAATGGATAAAGAAGATGTGGTATATTCAATGGAATACTACTCAGCCATCAAAAAGTATGAAATCTCACCAGTTGGAATGATGTGGATGGAGCAAGATTGTCTTATGCTAAGAGAAATAAGTCCATCAGATAATAAATAAGTCCATATGATTTCACTCATGTGGGATTTAGGAAACAAAACAGATGAAAATATTTGAAGGGGGAAACGAGAGGGAAGCGAACCATAGGAGACTCTTCATGATAGAGAACAATAGGGTTGATGGAAGGAGGTGGACGTGGGATGGGCTAAGTGGATATTGGGTACTAAGGAGGGCAAGCGTGTGGTAAGCACTGGGTGTGATACTTAAGTGATGACTCACTAGTCATTATTGAAACCAGTATTACACTGAATGTTAACTAAAATTTGAATAAAAATTTAGATTAAGAAAAAAATAAGAGTAATCATTTGAGAAACCATATAGCCTTGAGGATATTTTTTAATTAAAGAGAATTTCTATAGTAGCTCTCTTACAATCTGGTATAGCCAAACATGAAGAAAATCAAGATATGGGAAAGCTGTGGTCATGTTTCAAGACTTGATTTTCCTTTTCCGTTTGATCGCCTTATCTTAATTCCCATTAACTTGAATGTAAATTTGCATGTGTTAAAAAATATATATCCAAGTTATCTTAGGAGAGGTTTAATGTAAGTATAAATAGAAATTCTTCCTCTAACCAAAAAAAAAATAGTATTGAATTCTGCCTTTTATTTCTCCATATCCAAAACTATCACCATGTACTGTTAATTGTACTTCCTAAAACTCTCTATACTCTTCTCTCCAGCCTCCTTGCCATCACTCTGAGGCATGCTTTACCATTTGGTTTCTATCAGAAGGGTCTCTTTATTCTCTTCTTCATATCCACCTCCACCACTGAAGTTATCCATCTCTCTGTGTGTGTGTGTGTGTGTGTGTGTGTGTGTGTGTGTGTGTGTTTTCCCTGCCTGAATCCCTTTATTAGCTTTTTATTAAATCCAAGTTCCTTAATCATGGCAAACAGGGCCCTGCCTCCAGGAGCTGGTTTTTGCTTACTTTTCCTGCCTCATTTCCATTTTCCTACCACTTTCTCTTATACCTGAAGATCCAACTTACCAGTAGTTCCCCAATATCCAGCCCACACACACCACAATACATATACACCTTTCTCCCCAGACTCCTTTCATCTTTGAAAATATAATTCCCTCGACCACATCCTTGTCATATTCCAAGACCTGAAAGGATCTAAACACAGAAATTTCATTCCCTAATTGGGGCTGAACACAGTTGACTTGAATACAAGTGAAATTGCTAGTTTGTTAGCATGTGTTCTTGGAGCTTTGATGCACTCCCCAGTTCCTGCCTCAGAGCTAAAGAATTTATTTTTCAACTGCTGGAAGTGCTGCCAACAGCCCTCTTTAGGAATTGCCCCAACTCAGGACAACTGCAAAGGGGCTTCCCCCTTTTCCGTGGGGTCAGCTGAGGCTTCGTGATTTTATCAGAGTCCTACTTCTCCCTCTGCCTAGTTCTTCCTTTCCATGGAATAATAACTTCCCTAATAAATTTCCTGTAAGCAATCTCTCTTTGCTTGCTGGGGAGACGAACCTGTAACAAGTCTTGTTGATACTTTCTTTTTCTAGCACTTGTGACGTCATGCTTTGCTAACATCTTACTAATTCAGGTCATTTCATCAGGCATGTATTGAGCACCTGCTCCATGCCCGCCATTGTGCCTCATGCAGTGGAGACAGATGAGGACTTGACCTGTGCCCTAAAGAAGTTTGCAGTTCGGTTGAGGTGACAGTTACATTGAGAACTGTATTATCACGTCTTAGAATAATCCTTTTTTGAACTAAACTTTAATAATCAGTATAAGACAAAAGTATGCACTATGGTGTTGCAAAGAACAAAAGGAAAGTATCTCAGGGAAATGAAAAGAAACAAGTAGAGTGAAATTTTAGAAGGTTATCAAGTTTGTCTTTGGGATTCCGGAAAGCCTTTAGGGAAAAAGTAGGGTTTTTTTTTCCCCACTTATTTTGAAATAAGTTCAAGCTTACAGAAAAGTTACAACCTATACAGAACTCCCGTGCACCTTTATACAGATTCATCCATTTTTAACATTTCTTCACATGCTTTAGCATGTAAATGTGTATAAGAATGCTAAACATTTACACACGTAATATTTTACACACAGATTACACATACACAAAATACACGTACTTTGTGAACTGAGAATAGGTTGAATAGGTCACTTCATCCCTTAATACTGTAGCGTGTATTTAAAAAAAAAAGATATTCACTTCTGTTACTACAGTACAGGCATCAAATTCAGGATGTTTGACTTTGACACTTTAATCTACAGTCCAGATTTAAATTTTGTTAATTATCCGAAAGAAGATGAGTGTTAAGAAGAGCCCTAGAACTTTTGTAACTTAAACTAAGAGTTGTATGAAGGAAGCCACAGAAGAGCTCGGAACTCCCTTTGATTAAAATACCATAGCGAAGGGAACCACTTGTGACTTTCTACGGGGAAAGTGCGGGTGCGTCCAGGTTACCAGTACACGTGTGACTTGCGGCTCTCCAGAAGCGAGCCTGACTCTGGAGAGCTCATTTCTCGCCTGCATTTCAAAAGAGACTGTGTCCCGGAGCCAGGGATCGTGGACTTCTGCGAGCTCCTATGTAAAGTACATCCACTCGTCTGCTTGGTCTTTACTATGGTCAAGTTTAACGATGTTCTCTGGATCCTGCGCAGGGGCCGGAGGTGGGGGTGGGGGGGCAGGCACTGCTCCCAGAACTAGATCCACAGACCCCCCCCCAACGCGCCCCCCCCCCCCCCCCCCCCCCCCCGGCCACTGCACACACACAGGCGTCCCAGGAAGCTGGGCCGCCTGGCTCCAGCGTCGTCGGGAGGGGGAGGGCGCGGTCGGCGCGTGGCTTGCTCTCCCCCCCCCCCCCCCGTGCGCACTGGCCGCCGGGAGTCCCGGGCATCATTTCCGGCGTGGTTGGGCGTGGTCTATTGGGGGGTTGGCAGCGGCGGAAGTCCAAGCCCAGGTCGCCCGGTGGGGGAAGCCCCGGTCAGGTCCGCAGCCCAAACGCTCCACGGCCCTGGACGTCATGGCTTCCCCGCTGAAGCTGGAGCAGGACGTGCAGGGGAAGGTAGATTCGTTTCGGGCCCGCATCGCGCAGGAGGCCGAGGACCTGGTGTCCACCTTCTTCCCTCAGAAGCTGTTGGAGCTGGATAGTCACGTCCAGGAGCTCCGCCTGCAAGACGTGTCCAGAATCCGCTCGGTGCCGGCCCCGGGGCCCCCCGCCGGCCCCGACCCCGACCCCGCGGGGGACGGGCCTGACCGCCATCTGCCG
>NC_043702.1:169736076-169751961 GCF_006229205.1 Suricata suricatta | reverse complement strand
GCCGCCTCCGCAGACCGAGGCCTCGGGCAAAGCGCCGGCCCTGGCGGGCGGCGAGGGGCAGCTGCTGCGGAGCAACCAGCATCTGGTGGAGCTGATCGAGCGGGTAAAACCCGAGATCGCGCTGCTGAGGGAGAAGTGCAACACGGTGCGCGTGTGGGTGCAGCTGCTCATCCCGAAGGTGGAGGACGGCAACAACTTCGGGGTGTCCATCCAGCAGGACACCGTGGACCAGCTGTGGACCGTGGAGAGCACGGCGGCCTCCTATCTGCGCCGCTTCTCCACCTACTACAACACCAGGGCCAAGTTGGTGTCCAAGATGGTGAAGTACCCGCAGGTGGAAGACTACCGGCGCACGGTGGCTGAGGTGGACGAAAACGAGTACCTGAACGTGCTCCAGATCCTGCTGCACGTGCGGAACCAGTACGCCGCCCTGCACGACGTGATCCTCAAAAACATCGAGAAGATCAAGACGCCTCGAGCCAGCAACACTGACAGCCTCTACTGAGGGCCCTGCTTGCACCCCTCTTTTCCGGGAGGTAGACGGGCTGTTTAGGCAGCCAGAGGGGGTTATAATGACACCGACTGATGAGCCGACTGGAAACGTGCCTTACTGTTTAGTGACCGTTTCCTCCAGCTTATCCCCGCACCGAATACTTCTGGTGTAGTTCTTCCTTGCTTCTTCCTTGCCGAGAGCTTGGGGACAAGTCCTCAGGTAGAAGGCGGTAGGGTTGGCCAACGGGAAGAACTGCCATTTTTCAAAGCAGCTTCTGTAGATGAATGTTGGCCAAGGTTTCTTTTTTATGGCATTGCTGACATTGAATGGTTTGAGAGATTTACTCCAAGGAAAACCTGAAGTTTAAAAGAAAGCTAAGTGAAGCTTTTCCCTAAGGTTCTGCTGTTACTTTGTTCTAACCTCAGAAACGCTCCTTTTGCCGCCACTGTTTTGTTTTGTTTTGTTGTTTATTGCTGCAAGGAAGGGAGTTTACAGGGATGTATTGAGGTTATTGTATGTCTCCAGTTTGGCAGATTTGGTTTTAACATTCTACAATGTACTCAGCATGCTTATCAGAACCGTGGTCTTCGGGTAGAGGGTTTCCCTCCCACCTTGAGAGTTCAGCCCTGGAGTGTAAGAAAAATGAGCGGATAATGAGTCCTAGCTCTTTATTGTTCTAGAGAAATGGACATCCACACCTCCCTCGGGGTGAAGAGGCATCTGTGAAGACTGCTTCCTTGCACAACCACCTTCTACCGTCTCTGCGTCTTTCAGTTTCCTCCCACACAAATTAGGATTTCCCCTGTGTATTCACTTACCTCAGAAGATCCTTTGGTTCACATTTGCTTTTTCTTTTTTTTTCTCCATTGGATTTCATCTCCCTTCCCCTCTTGCCTCTTGAGATCTTTTTAGGGCCTCTCATTTGAATTTCCATCTCCAAGGATGTGGATCCTTATTTAAATCTAAAGACATTAAAAATGTAACTTTGAGTGTCTTACTCCTGCTTTTGTTGCCTGGTTGAGAGGAAACCGTTGTCTTTGCCTCGGTGAGCCACGTGGTTGGGGTTCGTCAAGTCCAGCACTTCCAGATTTCAGTTGCAGCAAATCATTGCACTGAGTCACCTCCTGCATCACAGAGAATTTCTTTCTTCTGATGTGAAGAATCCTTTCTCTGTAATGGTTTTTGTTCAGAATTTCATGTCTTCTAATGATAGTCAGCTTTTTAGTGTTAATACTGTCTGAGGAGCTTCACTGCACGGAAACACCGCCTGAGGGAGTTATGGAATAATACGTTTGGAAAAAGCATGAATGGGAGTTGTGTGTGATGCCTTCTTATATCTGGGAATGAGATGTTTCTGTGCACAGTGGAGCTTCATGTCTTTTTTTTTCATTCAACTACTTGTGCTCTGAATCCTCGTAATGTTTTTAAAACTATATGCATACATAACTGATGACTGTAATGTTTTAAAGTATTTTATAGTAATACTTTCAGGCAATAAATTATTTCTCAAATGAGTTTTCCATGGGGTTAATTTTATTTTTTGTGACATGTGAAAATGTATTCCCCGTTAAAAACTTTTTTCTTTGTGAGATCCTCTGAAACAAGGTGACCATATAAAAGAGTCTGGTGTCTATTTGAAACTTACTTGTTAGGGGCACCTGGGTGGCTCATTTGGTTAAGCGTCTGGCTTCAGCTCAGGTCATGATCTCATGGTTTATGAGTTCGAGCCCCATATGGGCTCCAGAGCCTGGAGCCTGCTTTGGATTCTGTGTCTCCCTCTCTTTCTGCCCCTCCCCAGCTTACTTGCTCGCTCGCTCTCTCTCTCTCTCTCTCTCTTTTCAAAAAATTAAAAAAAACTTATTTGAAATTCTGCCTTTTTTTCTTTTTTTAAATGATATCTTTGTGAGGATATAGTCTTGCTATTTAAATACAATTACTTCTTTTTTTATATATATAGTTTATTTTTGAGACAGAGACAGAGCACGAACCACGAACCGCGAGATCATGACCTGAGCCGAAGTCGACGCTTAACCTACTGAGCCACCCAGGTGCCCCCAAATGCAATTACTTCTGAACCTGCTTATGGATAGGGTGAAAACATAAATAATTTATCTTCTTTTCATTGATCCTGATGTTCCCTCTCCCTGTTTCCCTATTGAAATCACTTTTGAATGAGGCATATTCTTGAGTTTCTCTTCAGTGTGTTTTGGTTGCCAAGAGTGAAGACCGGCATGAACCTTTATGGACAGACGTGACTCTATAGGCTGTTAGAAAAACATTTCCTCTTGATCAGCAAGAATTATGTATGATACAAAGCAGAGATGTGTTCTTTTGCATAGTTTCTAGAATAGAAATGTTTCTGAGATTGAACTTTACCGCATTCATGGTGGGCAGTTTTTTGTTTTTTCTAAGGTGGTAGAATACCCATTATGTTTCCTGAGGTTGGTGTCACTGTCTGTTTGGGATTCTTGGCTTTTCTTTTGCTCTTTCATTTTCCTTAACTGTTTCATCTGAATGAATAAAGAGCTGACCTTTCTCCATGAGGAAACTGAGTTAGAGACATAGAATTCGGTCACAGCAACCTTTGGGCTTTAAAATTTTGCTTATAGGGCCCCTGGGTGGCTCAGTCAGTTAAGCGTCCGACTTCGACTCAGGTCATGATCTCACTCACGGCTTGTGAGTTCAAGCCCCGCATCAGGCTCTGTGCTGATAGCTCAGAGCATGGAGCCTGCTTTGGATTCTGTGTCTTCCTCTCTCTCTGCCCCTCCTCCATTTGCAGTCTGTCTGTCTCTCTCTCTCAAAAATAAATATTAAAAAATGTATTAAAATTTTTTTTATTTATAGTGGGCTGCCTGAGTGGCTCAGGGGGTTAAGCGTCTGACTCTTGATTTGGGCTCAGGACATGATCTCACAGTTGGTGGGTTTGAGCCCCACGTTGGGCTCTGCGTTCACAGCTCGGAACCTGCTTGGAGTCTCTCCCTCTCTGTGTTCCTCCCCCTCTTGCTCTTGTTCTCTCTTTCTCTCTCTCTCTCAAATAAATAACTTTTAAAGAAAAGTAAAATTTTATTTATGGTTTTATCTAGAAAATGCACCTTGTTCTTGGGCCTGTTCTTATTAAGATGGATATGAATATTTATGTTTGCATTTGACATTCCCCCTACCCCCCCGCCCCCACCGGCACCTCGAGTGTTCTCTTTATTTCCCTTGTAAGGTGTTCTATCTGCATCCATAAAAGTGCCAGGAACAATTCGGCAGGCGTTTAATTGCACACGGGCATTTAATGGATAATTTAAGGGAAGTCCAAGTTTGCGTAGTTTTCAAGTATAGTTAATCTGCTACGGCTTAAATTATCTGTTCCAGGGCGCCTGGGGGGCTCAGTCGGTTACGTGTTTGACTTTGGCTCATGTCATGATCTCATGGTTCATGAATTCAAGCCCTGCATCAGGCTCTGTGCTGACAGCTCAGAGCCTGGCGCCTGCTTTGGATTCTGTGTCTCCCTCTCTCCCTGCCCCTCCCCTGCGCATGCTCTGTCCTCTCTCTCAAAAATAAACATTAAAAAAAACATCTGTTCTCTGCATAACAACCATCACACGTTGCATGTCCCTTTTACTCTTAAGCTTTGTCGAACCCCACGCCGGTGTGAAACGCCTGTCTCTGGTACCAGGCGTGCCTTTTACTAAGACATGCGGGTCCTCCGTAGTTAAGGAGTTTTGGCATTTGCATGATTTCCTTGTTCTAACACTATATCCAACCCAGTTGGAGCTGGAATGCTTGTATAAAGTCCCTTCTGCAAAAGTAAACCTTCTGTGACTTTCCCTTTTCTTGCAAATGTTTGCAAAAGCTCTGACAATAATAGACCTGTTTTGGGAACTGGTGTGAAAACACGGTGTCTGGTCTGTTATTTGCTTGTTAGCAGTACTTGCAGCCCCATTTTTTCTTTTTAGAAGACAGCTGAATTGAGAGACCATGTTTTAATGTTTCCTTCTGAAAAAATGGTTTTAAAAACTTATTTTGGGATTAAATCAGTTTAGTTTTAAATTCTTTTTATAATCAGTGACAGCTACTAAGTCAAATTTGGTTGGAAACTTGGATATTGGCAGATCTGGCTTTTAGAACTGAGTGAAAATTCTTTTCTTAAATGATGTAGAAGAGGCTTAATTTTAAAGTTCTTACACTGTGGAGCTAAAGGTTTTTTAAAAAAATTACTGACCTGTTTATAAATTCCTTGGTTGTTAGAGGCAACAGTTTTTATAGTCTTTATGAGGTTTTCATGTTTCTACAGAATTCTTACCAAATGGCCTTAACCATTAATAGATAACTATGTGATCAATTTTAAAGTAGAAAAGAACTATCTCAGTGCTCAGAAAGTTGGGAAAATAAACAGGGAGAAACTACTCATAACCCTCCAGTACAAAAGTATTGACATGTACGTGTGGGTTTCATTTATTTTAAAAATACATACATGTTTTTAAATCCCTGCAAATTCATCATGCATGTTTCTGTAGAGGAGAAGCATTTCTGTTTAAATCCAGTCTAACCAGTACTGTGGTTTCATTTGACTGCTACCCCAGATTCAGACAGCAGTAGGTAAACCCCCTTTCATTTTATTTCCCAGGGACTCTTGGGGCTCTGCCACCTAACGGTGAAGGTGTTTGTCCGAGGCAGGGACTTTGACCAGAGCGCGGAAAACCGGGATCAGGTAGCCAGGAGGACCCGTGCCTGTGGGACAGAGAGCAGAATGCGGAGATGTGTAGGTGAGGAAGGTTCGCCACTTTGGGTCGGAGCTTGTATTAGCTGTAAGAATGCCACTGTTTCGTACTTATCTCCTCCCAAGAAATGCATATTAATTACCTTTATAAAATGCGTAGTGAAAGCAATGGCACTGTTTTCTACTGATTAGATGGGCCGTTCCTGCGCATGATTTGTGATGAGGAGGAGGGAGTCCTACTTCCTCTGTCAACATTTAAACATTTCTGAAAGATCCTTTTGTGCACCGACATCAAGGCGTTTTTTTTTTTCTTTTCTAAGAAATTACTGATCTTTTTGAACACAACAACAACAAAGGACTCAGTCATTTAAGGAACAGGTGCGGGACCACCCTTGCTCTCCGCATTGGAACACTTTCCTGCTAACACATTAAGTATCATCTGCCCACCTCCAACTGGAACTACCCCTGGGAAGTAGAATAGATGTTTAAAAGTTTCATGGTTTATCTTTTCATCAACCGTAGTAGGTGCTTTATGTTAGATGACTGTACATTTGTGTACCGTTTTCTTCATTGTGCTAAGTCTCCCAAGTTCCTAAAGACAGAATTTTAGCAATGAAACTTAGTGACCCCAGTGACTCACATTAAAAATGTCTCACTAGTAAACTGATTTTAATGAATTCTCTCACACAGAGAATGGCGAGTGTTATTTTTACTTATTCATAGAAAACTAGCAGGAGCTGATGAACAGGAAATGAACCTATAATCGGAATTAGGTTCCGTTCACAATTTGGCCGTTTGTTTTGGCTTTGTTACTTAAGCTGACTTTTACAGTTTTCTGGCTTTACCCTGGAAGTCACATCTGCTTCAAATACTATTGCTTTCAGAGTGTAAAGCATTTTGAAATTGTCGAGTAGAGTTTTCAATGTGAATTTTGGAGTCTGAGAGATGTACTTTCGCACCCATTAATTTTACAGATGGAGAAATTTAGACCCAGCGAGTTTCTGTAGCATCACAGCTCATGTATGACAAAGCAAAGTCTAGAAGGCAAATCATCTTCCATTTCAGGCTAGTGCTTTTGTCGCTGAGCTACACTCCCTGTTATCAATAATGAGATTATGTTCAAAGGGAAGTCTTCTAGAGACATGCAAACAAGGAGAATTCCACAAATTAGCATGTCCCTATGAAATGATGTTAATTAGGGGCGTCTGGGTGGCTTAGGCGGTTAAGCATCCGACTTTGGCTCAAGTCATGATCTCATGGTTCATGAGTTCAAGCCCCACATCGGGTTCTATGCTGTCTGCTCAGAGCCTGGAGCCTGCTTCATCATCCTGTGTCTCTCTCTCCCTCCCTCTCTTTCCCCCTCCCCCGCTTACACTCTGTCAAAAATAAACGTTAACAGTTTTTTAAATGTTATTTATTCTGCAAAATTAAAGAGATGTTGAAGTGTTTCCAAGCCCATAATACTTTTATTTAAAGATGATGTAAGAACACTTTTTAAAAATCTCTAACTTTATGTTAAGTGTAACTTTACTTTGGTCATAAAAATGATCCTCAGTAAACAAACCCCAGGAATTTCAGTACCTCCAGGTCCAAATCCTTCTGACGAGGCATTGTTCTGTGCCATCAGCGATGCCATCTGTGTTGGAGGGTGGTGCTAGGAGATCGTGTGGAGATAGACCAGGAGAAGTCTAGTGTAAAAGTTTGTTTTTTCACTTTCATAATGTATATGTGTTTACAATTTCCTACTGACCTATTCCCCCGCCCTAACCTTCACCGCCGAAGAACTGCTGTGTGGAATTGTTATGGCCGCTCTTCCCTGAGAACCCACAGAAGAAAGCAGGGAAAGGAGAAGACCTGTAATTTTTCGTTGGGGTGGAAGCCCGAAAGGGCCATTTCCCAAAAGAAGTTTATCCTCTAGTGTGTTAGGTACAGTAGACACGAGTCTTCAGATGTAACTGGTCATTGGGATGTGCTAGGAGGATAAAAGGCGCACTGGAGTTTGAAGGGATGAAGAAGGGGCGCCTGGCTGGCTCCGTTGGTTGAACATCTGATTTTGGCTCTGGTCGTGATCTCGCAGTTCGTGGGTTCGACCCCCACATCCGGCTCTGTGCTGACAGCTCAGAGGCTGGAGCCTGCTTCAGATTCTGTGTCTCCTTCTCTCTCTGCCCCTCCCCTGCTCATGTTGTCTCTCTCTCTCTCTCTCTCTCAAAAAGAAATAAAACAGTAAAAAAAAAATATTAGGATGAAGAAAAAGAGTGAAATATCTCATTAGCTTTTATGTAGATTACACATTAAATGATAATATTGTAGCAATAGTGGGTTAAATAAAGTAGGTTATTAAAATTTTACCAGTTTCTTGTTTACTTTTTTATTGTATACTAGAATGTTTGAAGTCACCTATGTGTATAAAGTCAGCCCTGTGTGAGAGCTAAGATTTCTAAGGTAATTGAGATGCACCTTGGAGCTGAAACAGAACTTTCCAAAGTAGTGTATTATGGGGACATGGCATTTCATTAAGTGTGGACTTTTTGACTTTCAGTAAAATTAAAAAAAATTTTTTAATGTTTATTTTGAGCGAGCAAGCGAGAGAGAGAATGAATCTGAAGCAGGGTCCAGGCTCTGAGGTGTCAGCACAGAAATCAGTGTGGGGCTTGAACTCATGAACCATGAGATGATGACCTGAGCTGGTAAGATGCTTAACCGACCGAGCCACCCAGGCGCCCCTTCAGTAAAAGTTTTATTGATTTGCCATCCGGGGCGTAATGTGCAATTTAGTAAAAGCCATTCGGAGAGAGGCTAAACTTGGCTTGGCCTTGGAAGTCGGAGTTCCTACAGGAGGGGTGGCTAGCATGCCCCATAAGCATGCCTTCTAAGTACTGTGTCTCTTACCCAGGCTTGCGGGAGAAGTCTGTATGGTTAATTCAGGCAGCTGAATTAGAAACCACATGGCTTGTGAGTTTGGCATCTTACAAAAACCGAGTCACCTGTTGTGTGGATGAAAGAACAGTGTACAAATACCTACAGGCAAAGTCAGGCTCTCCCACAAGGAATAGCGTTTGAGCCCCCAAATCCCCATAATCCCACTGGATTCCATAGTATTGCATAGGATTGTTTCTTTGTATTATTTTTATGTATATAAAATATATGTATAGCTTGTCCACATAAGTCCCTTGAGAAAAGTGAGGAGTTTTTTTACTCTTTATTGTCCCCTATGGGGTTTTGCCTACAGTAAGTTTATAAAGTATTTTGAATTAAATTGAGCTGAACCAAAATGAGATCAAATGACAGAAAGTCATTTCTCCCTTTTCTCCTAAGACCTCTCGTAATTAAGTGAAGCACTTTGCTGCAGCTAGACACGTACATGGATGTGAACCCAGAAATGTGGGAGGATGGTGTGCGACATCTAGAGATCTGATTCAGAATTAGACAGAGGCTAATTTTTGGCTTCTAATTAAGCTTTTTCATGTCACAATAATACAGCTTTTTTAAAAACTTCTTTGATGTTTTTATTTATTTTTGAGAGAGAGAGAGACAGAGAGAGACAGCATGAGCAGGGGAGGATCAGAGAGAGAGGGAGACACAGAATCTGAAGCAGGCTCCAGACTCTGAGCTAGCTGTCAGCACAGAGCCTGATGCGGGGCTCGAACCCACGAACCGCGAGATCACGACCTGAGCTGAAGTCGGATGCTTAACCGACTGAGTCCCCCAGGCGCCCCAATACAGCATCTTTAGAGTACTCCTGGCAGCTCTCCTCCGCTGTTCCCGGGAATTTCATTAAGCCTGTTCGCCACGTGGCAGCTGCGAGTGGTTCCAGACGTCGGCCCCGAACCCCAACTGAAAACGACCTCTCACCCCATTAACAGCGCCACTGATTCTCTTATTACTGCGCTAGCCACGAGTCACGGAGAAGTAAGTCTACTGCATCAAAGAGTAAAGAACCCTGAAAATTGTCTTTCAGACCTTATTCTCTGTGGTCGTGCACATTCGCTTTACTTACCTTCCAGATTTCTGTACTCAAAAGGTTAAAGAGTTTCATTAATGCTTAAGTGTTAGCATAGTTTGTTAAATGGTTATGAAGGAATTCTTTTAGGTTTTAAGTTTTATTTAATAAATGTAAAAACGTAAAATATTTGTCGTAAAAACTTGTCATAAATTTCACACAACGTAGAGTAAGTGTAAGTGAGCCAACACACCACCACCTCCTTCTGCTTCTTTAATATCGACGAATGTGGTTTCCTGGTTTCCCTCCGTTCTGCATTTTTGCTGTGAGACGAGCACAGAGTTATGAACCCATTACCTGCACGTTTCACAGCTCGCTCCGGCACTCCTGTCACGCCCCATCCGGGGCTGAAGAAATTGGACTCTGTGAGGCCGTTTTGTGCAGGAGCAAGGCCCGGCTCTCTGCACCGTAATTAACAGACGGCATGAAGAAAGGCCCCTTAGAAAGGGCCAAGGGTTAATACTTCCAGTAAGAAGCCAGTAAGTCGAATAGAATTCTCCTACATTTCAACTCCACATTCTTGCATTTTATTGTAAGAAGTCTAGAGATGAAACAGTTAACATAGTGGGAAGAATAAAATGATTTTGATGAATGTAATTTCTGTTTAAACGTTTAGAAAGAAGATGAAGCGTACTGGTAACATATCAACTCAGAATAGCTTGATTAAAGCAAGCAAAGAATCGTAGCTTATTATAAGAATATCTCCTTGGTTCTACAGCGTGCACTCCCTTCCTGCTTTGCAGGTACTTACATTCAGACAGAAACCTGTGCGTTACCCGAGACATACTCATTCTGTAAAAAAAAAAAAAAAGTGCAAAGTGCTCTTCAGCTCCCTAAGAATATTTCAGAATTTGAAAATTGAAAATTAAAAATGACACTTAAAAATTGAAAAATGAAACCTCTGCTAAAAGCACAGGCCATGGAAATGGTCTTCGTCAGAATGAAATAGAACTCATTCTAACGTTTCTGTTCCTATTTTAGAAATCATTTAAATTTACTCCAAAAGATTTAATTTAAGAGTTCTACCTAAAAAATAAATTTGAGATTTTTAGTGTTTTTCACAGTAATGCTGTGTTGATCTCTTACCTTAAACAAATGTTTATATGAGAGATTGATTTCCTTGTAATGAATTAATGCCAGAATATAGTTATTCTTTTAATTATTTGTTCTCTTTGAAACTTTACTAATTCCTAAACTAAATTACTCTGAAATCAATTCTGAAATTTTTACCTATGAAATTAGTGGCTGGTTTATTTTCTTTAAAATTTTTTTTAAAAAATACTTTTAAAATTTATTTAGAGAGAGAGAGAGAGAGTGCGCGTGCGCACGAGCGCGAGCCGGGGAGGGTCAGAGAGAGAGGGAGACACAGAATTGGAAGACATGCTCCAGGCTCTGGGCTGTCAGCACAGACCCTGATGTGGGGCTCGAACTCACAAGCTGTGAGGTTATGACCTGAGCTGAAGTCAGATGCTTAACTGACGGAGCCACGCAGGTGCCCTTATATGTTCTTTATGTATTTTGGACACTAACCCTTTATAGGATATATCATTTTCAAATATCTTCTCTCAGCCCACATGTTGCCTTTTAGCTTTGTTTCTATGCTGGCAACAAAAGCATTTTGCTTTGATAACGTCGCAGTAGTTTATTTTTGCTTTTGTTTCCCTTGACTCAGGAGACATATCTAGAAAGAAGCTGCTTCAGCTGATGCTAAAGAAGTTACTGCCTGTGTTCTATTCTAGGATTTTTATGGTTTCAGCTTCATATTTAGACCTTTAATCCGTTTTGAATTGAGTTTTGTATATGGTATAAGTGGTCCAGTTACATTCTTTTGCATGTTGCTGCCCAGTTTTTCCAGCTCCATTTGTTGAACAAGTATCCTTTTTCCATTGAATATTCTTTCCTGCTTTGTCAAGGATTAGTTGACCATGTAATTGTGGATTCTTTTCTGGGTTTTCTTCTCTGTTCATTGAGCTGTATGTCTACTTTTATGCCGGTACCATACTGTTCTGATAATAACAGCTTTGAAATATAACTTGAAGTCTGGAATTGTGATGCCTCCAGCTTTGCTTTTCTTTTTCAAGGCTTGTTGTGGCTACTCAGGGTCTTTTGTGGTTCCCCACAAACTTTAGAATTGTTTGTTCTAGGGGCGCCTGGGTGGCTTAGTTGGTTACGTGTCTGACTTCAGCTCAGGTCATGATCTCACGGTTCATGGGTTTGAGCCCTGCGTTGGGCTCTGTGCTGACAGCTCAGAGCCTGGAGCCTGTTTTGGATTCTGTGTCTCCCTCTCTACTCCTCCCCCACTCACGCTCTGTCTCTCAAAAATAAATAAATGTTAAAAAAAAAAGTTCTAACTCTGCGAAAAATGCTGGAGGTATTTTGATAGGGATTGCATTGAATAGGTAGACTGCTCTGGGTAGTATAGACATTTTAACAATATTGGTGTTTCCGATCCAGGAGCATGGAATGTCTTTCCATTTCTTTGTGTCCTCTTCAGTTTCTCTTATCAGGGTGTTCCGTTTGCAGAGTACAGGTCTCTCGGCACCCTGGTTAGGTTTATTACTAGGTATCTTACTCTTTTTGGTGTAATTATAAATAGGGTTGTTTTCTTAATTTCTCTCTCTGCTGCTTCATTATTAACATGGAAGCGCAACAGGTTTCTGTAGATTGATTTTGTATCGTGCGGCTTCACTGGCCTCGCTCAGCGGTTCCAGCAGTTTGTTGATAGAGCGGCCACATCGTTCTGAGCGTTTCCGTAGGTAAGTGGTGGACACTACCCTCTGTCAGTGGTGACGGCTTCTGCTCTGTAGGGACATCTGCTTAACCACTGAGCTCCGACGAGGAGAGACAAAGATCTCCAACCAGTGTGGTTTCCTCCCGTTGTGCTGCTCATATTACCGTTTCTTTCGTTCTTTCCATGTTACTGTTTCTCATGAGCATATTTCCAGCTGGGTGTCTGCACTTTCTTTTTTTATCCTTTTATGCGTGTGTTATGCTTTGTGTGTGTTTTGTGTGTGCGTGTCTTTCATTACATCTTTATAGCCAAGGAAGATTGTGAAAAAAATGAATTTGTCTAGACATTATAACATCTGTAGGTATACAAGTCTCTTGAAATGAATATACTTCATGTTCCATTGACTTGACTCCCTTTAACAATAAGAAAAAAGATGCACCCATTCACTTACTCACTTTTCTAAAGCTTTAGTGAGCTTCTGTCATTAGCCCGGTATATTCTCATGCTGTGGATGCAAACATTCAAACTTCATCTCTCCTCGAAGGCCCCTTTGTAGTCGGCAGTCCTGAATTCCTTTCACCCCTAGGATACAGACTATGGATACATATATTGTGTAATAATATTTGTTTTGGTGAAATTTGAGATGTACTAGGAAAAGAGTGCATTTAATTGTGGGTAAGACTATGAAATAGGTTAAAAAAGAGATTTTCTAAGGATATGAGTAAGTAATAATCATGATGATAGAGGAACCACAAATCAACCAGAGTAATTAGTCATTTCTATTAACGCATGTCTGGGATGTTAGAAAACAACAGTCTGAAATGAAATAGTCATTAATTGGGAAAATAAACTGTTCCTTAGAAAATACTTTGCTTAGATTTTTCACTGTTTGACTATAAATAACCATTCAAGCACGTTTTGTCTATAAGTTAATCATTTTGCTTTAAAATAAATAAAGTAGTTGTTATAGCGTGGAAGTCATTTGTCTGGAAGACATGAAACAATTTTGAGTGAGGCAACTTTTCACTAAAAGAGTCATTGATGCTAAAATGTTTATTGAGTACCTTTAGTCTTCAGGAACAAGGTCTGTTTCCTGAAAGTTGAAATATTTTTCCCCCCAAAGCAGTGATACTTTATCCTTTTTTGGCTATGGGCTTCCCCCCTCCCAAGCGAAATGCATGTACATATTTAATAGAATGCCTTACATACTTTCACGAGGATCCCACCGTGCGGACCGTACCTTTTCTACCCAGTAGAAACAGACATGTGAGCACAAACTATCATATGTTAAGTGATTCCACTGTGAGAGACCTAAGGATTGGGGGAACACAAATTAGGGCAATTAATTTTGCCTAGAGATTGGAAAGGGAAGGAGAAGTGAGTTGGGCGGGAATCCAGATTATGAATGGAGTTGATATTTTGTGCCAATATAATAGACTAAAAATAAAAAACAGTAAGAAAACCAAATGCTGGTAAGGATGTAAAGAAACCAGATCATTCATCTCTTCTCTGCTGTCATTTAAAAGCAAGAAACCCAAAGACGTTGAGTCACCAGCATAGGTATTTTCCACACAGCTGCAAGTGAAAAATCACAGTGAACTTGGCCGCCATTCGCTCATGCAGCCATCTGTGCAGCTGCTCCCTCCATCGCCCTCCTGCCCTGTGCTCACCTGCTCACAGGAGCTCTTGTGCAAAGCCTTTCTGAATACTTCACAAGAAATGTTTTCGAATGCAATAGATACTGTCCTTGCATGAAGATACTGCCTTTGTGATTATAGGAATAAACCCAAATAAAATATGAAAAGTAAAAAAAAAAAAGAAAAGAAAAACAAAACCAGATCATTGATACATTGCTGATGAGAATGTAAGATAACACAGCCACTCTGGAAAAGTTTATAAAAATAAATGTGCATTAGAATACCAAAAACACAAGTAAGAAAATTTTAAAAATAGATAAATTAATCTTTTTCAAAAGTAAAAATTTTTGTGCTTCAAAGGACACTGTTAAGAAAGAGAGAAGAGAACCCTCCATAATAGGAGAAACTATCTGCAGATTGTGTATCTAACAAGGGACCTGTATCCAGAATATAAAAGGCAGTCTTACAACTTAACAATAAAAAGATAACCCAATTTTTAAATAGACAAGGGATTTGAATAGGTTTTCTCCAAAGAAGATATATGAAAAGCCAATAGCACATAAAAAGATGTTTAGAATCATTAGCCATTGGGAGAAATTAAAAGTAAATGTTAAAAGTATTTAATTTAGTGGGACGCCTGGGTGACTCAGTCGGTTAAGCATCTGACTTCGGCTCAGGTCATGATCTCGCTGTCCGTGGGTTTGAGCCGTGCATCGGGCTCTGCACTGACAGCTCAGAACCTGATTTGGATGCTGTTACTCCCTCTCTCTCTCTCTGCCCCCTCCCCACTCTCTCTCTCTCTCTCTCCTTCAAAAATAAATCAACATAAAAGATATTTAATTTAGTGATTCATATGAAAATAACTTAAATGCATTTTTAGTGAGAAGAGTGGCATTGTTTTACAGTTCTGCAGAGTCTTACTCCCTGATTTCATAGAAACTAGCAGGATTCTCCCGTGTGTTTCTGCATTCAGTCTGTTGCAGTTATGTTGTTTCGGCTGAAATAGAGGAAGAAACTCCTGCTCTTGTACAGATGCATAGTTAGAAAAGGATGGAATATCTTAATGCTGTTTTCAGATGATTGTAGGGGTTATTATTTTTTGATACTACATCAAAATTCAGTAGGTGATCATTTCTTAAAAGATGAATTGTCAATGAAACCTTTATATTCCATCACCTTAAAATTCATTGATCTGCCTTGTACTTTTTTTTAATGTTTATTTATTTATATTTGAGAGAGAGAGAGAGCTAGAGTGTGAGTAGGGTTTGGGGGAGAGAGAGGGAGAGAAAGAGAATCCCAAGCAGACTCTGCCCACTGTCGGTGCAGAGCCCAGTGCCCGATGTGAACCCACGAATCATGAGATCATGACTCAAGCCAAAATCAAGAGTCAAACACTTAACCCACTGAGCCACCCAGGCGCCCCTGATCTGTCTTGCACTTTGAGTGGAACTTTTACCCTTTCTTGATTTTGTAAGCATCCTGTATAGGTCATTTGGAAAATATTGGTTCACTGAATTATCTAGACTTTCCAAATATTAACACATATCATTACATAATATTAGAAAATTGCATTCAGGGGTACCTGGGTGGCTCAGTTGGTTGAGTGTCCAACTCTTGGTTTGGGCTTAAGTTATCATCTCATGGTTTGTGTGTTCAAGCCCCACGTGGGGCTCTGTGCCGACAGTGTGGGGCCCTCTTGGGATTCTCTCTGTCTCTCTCTTGCTCTCTTTCTGCCCCTTCCCACTCAAATAAAGAAAGGAAGAAAAAGAAAATTGCATTCATTAATATTACCACCAGTGTCTCGCAAGAAAGTCATGCTCATGCAGGTGGATGCAAAGCTTCCAAAATTCTTATTTTCACTTGACAGCTCAAATGTTATCAGTTGCAATATATATAGTCAACTGTTTTCTTTGAAATGACAGATAGGGGTGCCTGGGTGGCTCAGTCAGTTAAGCCTCTGGGCCTTGACTTTGCCTCACGTCATGATCTCATGATTCATGGATTTAAGGCCCACATTGGACTCTGCTCTACAGTACATAGCCAGCTTGGAATTCTCTCTCTGGCTCTCTTTCTCTGCCCCTCCTCAACTCATGCTCCTTCTCAAAATAAGTAAATAAGCAGCAATCTCCTACTTGACACATCCTCCAAGGCAAGGGAAATTAAAGCAAAACTGAACCCTTGGGACTTCATCAAGATAAAAAGCTTCTGCAAGGCAAAAGAAACAATCAAGAAAACTAATAGGCAACCGACAGAATGGGAAAAGATAGTTGCAAATGACATATCAGATAAAGGGCTAATATCGAAAATGTACAAGGA
>NC_043702.1:169723203-169735976 GCF_006229205.1 Suricata suricatta | reverse complement strand
ATAGGTCTAGCAGGAAAACAAGAGAGACCTAATGGAGAACCAGGGGGAACAGAGGAGGGAGAGAGAGTTGGGGAGAGAGAGGGATGCAGAACTTGAGAGACTATTGAAAGCTGAGAATGAACTGAGGGTTGGGGGGGAGGGGGGAGGGGGGAAGACAGGTGGTGGTGATGGTGGTGGGCACTTGAGGGGAAGAGCACTGCGTGTTGTATGGAAAACAATTTGACAATAAAATATTATGGAAAAAAAATAAGTAAATAAACTTAAAAAAAAAGTGACAGGCTTACTTTATAGAAAATATTTGGTGGATACCCAAACCGAAATAACAGTAATTTGTCAGTCTGTTTCAAATAAAGTGGTATTTGGTAGAAAAGTGGGCAGTTCAGTGCCCGACTCGGTTGCTTAAGCGCCTTTTTTAGAGACAGCTCTGAGGCTCTAGGGGGCAATGACACTGGTTTTTACATACTTCCTGTTTCATCACGGAGAATATTAATAATTGCTCCTGCTTTGGCATGGGTATTTTTTGTTGTTGTTGTTTATTTAAGAGAGGTAGAGAATGCATGAGAGGGGAGGAGAGAATCCCAAGCAGCCTCCATGCACAGAGCCTAGGAGCGGGCTTCAACCTCATGGACTCGTGAGATCACGACCTGAACCAAAGCCAAGAGTTGGATGCTGAGCCACCCAAGCGCCCCCGCAAGGATATCGTTCACTGAGATTGGCCTGGATTCATTCCTGCTGTGCGTTTGTGGCAGGGAAGCGCACCGTGGCTGTGGTATCGTCCGGGACCCAGCGGTTTCACCTTGCTCCCTCACTATCAGTAGAGGTTTCGGGACTGATAAAAGGCAAATAGTATTACTATGAACATAGCTTTACCTGCAGATTTGCTGAAAGAGTCTCACGGATCCTTGCTTCCCTAAGGCAAAGAGCTAGTTAACAAATGGGGCGTCTGGGGGGCTCAGTCAGAAGCGTCCAACTCTTCATCTTGCCTCAAGTCATGATCTTGTGGTTTGTAAGATTGAGTCCTAAGTCGAGCTCTGTGCAGAGGCTGGTTGGGATTCTTTCCCTCTCTCTTTCTCTCTGTGCCCCTTCCCTGCTCGCTTGCTCACTCTCCCTCTCTCCCGCTCAAAATAAATAAACATTAAAAAGAAGAGTTAGTTAAAAAGCTATTATAATATCAACCCTATAGCTAATTGATTTATATTATAAGCCATTTTTGGATACCTGCTATTTGAAAGACTGTACTATCCTGGGGGTTTGGCAATGAACAAAATAGATGAAAATGCCAGCTATTGGAAAGCTGACTTATAAAGGATAAAGGCAGTAAGTGTTAGGGAGAAAAGTAAGGCAGAGAAACGAAAGGACATGAGTGTGTTTGGTGGACAGTGTCTGTGCAGTTTGACTAGAGTAGCCAAGAAAGGCCTCACTGCGAAGCTGACATCTGACTGAGGATTTGAAGGAGGTGAAGAGGGATGTCATGCACATATTTTGGGAAAGGACGTTCTGGGCTCACAGCAAGGACATGGCCGGTGTACATGAGCAAGAACAGAACACGTAGCGGAGAGAACCAGAGATGATGATGTCAGGGAATTAAGTAGCGGATCAAGCCATGTACAGTCTTAAAGGCCGTCGAGGTGACTTTAATTTCACTTGGAGATTAGAAGTCATCAGAACGTTTTGATGTGCGTCTTAATGGGATCGCGCAGGTCTCTGTAATGAGAACGGACTCGGAGGGAACAGCAGAAGCAGAGCGACCATCCAGGAGGTGGTTGTAACGATACAGACTGTAGGTAACGACTGCTTGGACTGACGCTTCGATCCTGGGTGTGTTTGGAAAGCAGAGGCGATAGGCTTCACTGATAGACTGGCATGGAGGATGAGAAGGTCTCTAGGCCCTTTGGCCTGAGCACTGGAGAAGGATGACTTTCCCACGGGGACGGGGAAGGCTGTGGGGGAGCACGTTTGAGAGGTGGATCAGGGGCCCCATTCCGATATCTTACCTTGGAGAGGGCCAGGGCCCAAGGGAGTATATGGAGTAGGCAGTTGGATAGAGTCAAGGCCAAGGCAGTGGGCTGGGCTAGGAATACAAATTTGGGAGTCACCAGCATGTTGATAATATTTAGCCCTGAGACTAAGTGAGGTTACCGAGGAGTGATACAGATAGATGGGAGCAGCTAGCGGGGATTTAACTCTTGGGGTAAGAAAAGGGGCGTGTTTCGTGTGGACAGTAAGAAAAATGGAAGAGGCCATGATCATTCTGGGTTTCTATTTGGACAACTAACTAGAAACTGATGACGTTAACTAAAATAGGAAACCCAGGAGGAAGATAAATTGTAGTTTAAGGACCTATAGAATATTCCAGTGGAAATGTTTGGTGAGCATTTGTAAATATGGGTTTCGTAAGTTAAAGTTTGAGGGATTTGAGCCAAATGTATATTTCAAGTTATGGGACTAGATGAAAATGCCAAGAGAAGAAAAAAGATGTGCCTCTGAGAAACTCCAGTATTTATGTGTGATGGGGCTGGAGGGCAGCAGAAAGGGGGAGAGCCCGAGGGAAGATGGGAACGGTGAAGATGAGAGCTGGAGGAGGCCGAGTGGGAAGTGTGAGGTGCTCCGGAGAGAAGTAGGCTGAGGGCCGCGTAAAATCAGCAGAGGGTTCGACAACTCAAATACCGTATTCATAAGGACAGTTTCAGCGAGAATGGTGGGGCAGAGCCAGTTTTCATTACTTTGGGGATCAAGTGGGTGTCCACAGATTTATGACTCAGTCTATTTACTAATATAATACCGTGATTAAGCTAATTAAAATTAATGTTTGGGGGAAATGCTAGGCCAGATATTAACCAGCAATATCAAATATGTCCGAAATAGAATCCCCGCACTGGGCCGGCAGTGGTTCTCGGTTGTAAACAACAGAAACTTACTGTAACTTAAGTGAAACCAGAAACTGCTTACACTACAGAAAAGGAATTTACTGGAAGGCTGTTTGTGCACAGACTGCCCGCGCATGCTGGAGAGCTCACCCCGGAACAGTGGTGGGAACCAAACACAGCCAAGAACACAGCCACGGTGAAGAAGCGGGTTAGGACAGCTCATCACTGGCCACCCCCCACGCGGCCGCCAGGGACATGCTCCCATCGCTGCGACGAATCTAAATCTGGTGCCCAACACTTTGAATTCTATGGGAGTATCTGATTGGCCGAGCCTAGGTCACATGTCTGTGTCCTAGTTGCCAGAGAGCTGGGAGAGAAATTGTGTAGGTCCCCTGCAGGCTTCTGCAGTATTTCCCTCACAGAACCCCACAGACAAGACACTCAAATGCTGGAAAGCCAAAACCAACAGCCACTACTATAAAAACTGAAGTACAAAATCTTAAAGGTTTAGGGAAAGGAATTTGAAAGTCACATAACCAAAACGACAGTGATTTAGTGAACTTAGGAATGTACTCCATGGCTTATTTTACTGATACTAAATATCAAGAGCATCAAATTAGAAACTTGGCTTTGCTCTCTCCTGCTCTGTACCTTGTCGTATACAGGCCCTCAGATGTCCTGCTCTCTCCCCAGATCTTCTCTGGCCCCCGTAACCTACGCTGGGATCTAGGGTGGCAGCCTGGTCAAACCAGGGAGGGAGGTGGAGGCCGTCCTAGCACAGCTCGTGGTGGGAGCACGGTTCTAGGAGTGAGGCTGGTCTCAGCTTGTCCTGGATGCATATTAGGAAGAGGGGTGACCTGCGGGGAGGGAGTGGGTTGGAGAAAATTACAGTCAGAAGAGCAAACTGCGTTGAGGCGGCGGGGGGGGGGGGGGGGGGGGGGGGGCACGGGGCACAGCTGACACCAGTGGCTGGGCCGGGGACGCGGCGTGTGCGCGTGCGGGGAGCAGCCGAGGAAGGCGTGGTCTGCGGGGAGAGCCACCGCCCTAAGCCTTCGACAGCTAGGCGCGTGAGAGCGCGCCCGGGGTGGGTGGTGGTTTTGCTGTGCTGGGGTTGGTTTTGGCTTTGGTCCTCGGATTTAATTTTATTTTTCAAGGTGCTTCTCTGCCAGAAGAGACCACAGGAGGTCCCCACAGAGGGAAAGACTGTGTGTGATTTAAATAAAACTGGACTTTTTTTGCTTGCCCTTTTTTTTAATAGTGACTTGATGCAGTGATACATCTAGAAGAAATACAATTCCAAAACCTCATCGTGATAAGTAATGTGAGGCCTTTAATGGTGTCTGATACTGTAACGAGAATACTAAATAAAATAGCAGCAGTGCCCTCTCTCACCCCCGCGCCCCTGCGGCCCCACAGACACACACCAGAGTCACTGCCCTTCTCCCCCCGGCACACAAGGGCAGCACCCCAGGCTCGCCCTCTCTGCGCCCACGTCTTTTCCACTCTTCTCTTCCAACTTGCAGACACCTCCCCCCGCTAATAACTCATCCCTTTATAAAACCAACTGAACTTCTCCCAGCTCTCCCCTCCATCTGTAACCTCACCCCTACCACACGTGTCGTCCAGCAGTGCTTAAAAAAATCCTTAGAGAGGCACCTGGGTGGCTCAGTTGGTTAAGCATCTGCCTTTGGCTCAGGTCAAGATCTCACAGTTTGTGGGTTTGAGTCCTGCCTCGGGCTCTGTGCTGACAGTTCAGAGCCTGGAGCCTGCTTTGGATTCTGTCTCCCTCTCTCTCTCTGCCCCTCCCCTGCTCATGCTCTATCTCTTTCTCTCTTTCTCTCTCTCAAAAAAAGAAAAAAAAAAAGAAAAAGAAAAAAAGAAACATAAAAAACTGCATGGAAACCGAGAACTCAATGTTTGTGACGAGGACGCGGAGAAACGCGCTGGGTTCTGGGACGGGCACTTGTGAGAGGTGAAGGCAGGGCTCATGCGAAGTCTGCGGACAAGCACCCCCCACCCTTAGCCGGGCGGGCCGCTGACAGTCCAGCCCCACTCCCGCCGTGGGCCCCTCGTTCAGTTGGGCGAGCCTGCTCATCACCCAGGATCTCAAGAGAAAATTTGTCCACTGAAGTAGAAAAATCAGATTATGGCAGATTATAGTTAAATCTTCAGGGGCTTTAAAAGAAACTTTAAGGAACTTTTTGGGGTTTTTTTTACCCATTTGATTTTTTGCCTTATGAAGACCAATCTTTCCCTAAAATGTACTTTAGGAATATTTTATAGTCCTTCCTATTTGTGTGAAACACAGATCAAAATTACTTTGGGAAGAAGAGGAGCAAGACATGTAGTGGGGACCGAAGGACCGTCCACACACAGAATCGCGTGGGGGAGATGACTCGAGAAACACAAAGTAAGCGCCTTTCCTCCCGCTCCAGAAAGTGGTGGCGTCACTGGTATGAAGAGACTGTTCAGCTAGAATGGTGTCTCCCTTCCCGTGCCGCTGGGATGGTCACACACATGCATGCGCACACAGCATCTGAGACCATTGTTACACAGGTTTACACCATTTTGTAGTTTCTGCCAAGAACTTGAAAAAATTATATTTAAAAAAATTTTTTAATGTTCATTCTTTTTTTGAAAGTTATAGACCGCAAACAGGGGTTGGGCAGAGAGAGAGGGGGACACAGAATCCAAAGCAGGCTCCAGGCTGTGAGCTGTCAGCACAGAGCCCGACACGGGGCTTGAACTCACAAACTGTGAGCCGAAGCCAAAACTCATGACCTGAGCCAAAGTTGGGTGCTTATTAACCGACTGAGCCACCCAGGCACCCCTAAACATTTTTTTTGTCTCAACCCAACATTTCCCCCATTTTGTACAATAATACCAAGTAAGATAATTTTCTTAGATATCAGAATTGAACTTTTTCTCTGAGGTGTTTCCTGTGCTGTCTCTTCTCAGAGACCTCGTGGCCTCAGTTCGCTGTGGCCTCGCTGTCCCCTTCCCCGCCCGGCCTGGCTTCCATGGTGGCATGTCTGTGGGCGGCAGTTTCATGTTTAGGAGGTTCACTTCCTACCGGTCGTCCTGAGGAAAGTGGATTTTCTAGAACGAAACATCTCGTAAGCATTGCGCCCGACAGACCCCTGTGGTTAAGCTCTCCCTGCATCTAGGTTTTGACCTTTCTCCTTCAGACAGGGTTTTGGACCGCCACGCTGTTGGCACTCAACAAATGATGATTGATGACAAGTTTCAGGGGTCCTGCTTCATTTCCCTAGATCACATACTATCCAGCTTTTGAAAAAGTTTTGAGCTTGATGAGCTCGAGTTAGGAAATGGAGTAATAGGAAGGACAGGGTCAGAGACTGGCTGGCCTGGTCCCTGCTGAAAGCATCTAACCAGCGTTTTAGAAAGCGTCTAGAGCTTTCTCTAGGGATAAACACCCTGCCGTGGTGTGGAACTCCCCCTGCAAACTCTTATTAAGAGAGAAGACTGGTTTGGAAGCTACTCTCATCTTCTTGGGAAAGTATTTACAAGAAAGCATTTTGACCAAGAAACTAAATTAACTCTACTTTTACTTTTTTATTTTTTTAAGGGTTTATTTATTCAGAGAGAGATTGAGAGAGCACTTGGACAGAGGAAGGGCGGAGACCGAGGAAGAGAGAGAGAATCCCAAGCAGAGCGTGGGCGGAGCCCGACTCGAGGCTCAGAACTCAAGAATTGTGAGATCATGACCAGAGCCAAAATCAATTCAACCGGCTGAGCTGCCCAGGTGCCCCAAAATGAATTCTACCTCTAAAACAGAGGCGTATCGGGGCACCTGGCTGGCTCAGTCGGTAGAGCATGCAACTCTTGATCTTGGGGTGATGAGTTCCAGCCCCACTTTAGGTGTAAAGTTCATCTAAAAAATTATATTTTAAAAAAGGAGAGAGGCATATATGTAACTGTTAGGTTGACTTTATGAAATTACTGATATTTGGTCCATAACAATAAAAGACGAGTTGAGTTGCATGGTAGAACGTTACACTTTTTTGTGTGACTAAGAGGGGAGGTCCCGGCCAGTTGGGCAGGCTTGGGGGCTCCTGCAGAGTTTAAAAAGAGAGCCATACCTTAAAATGAGTTTGTATTTATTAGGATTTCAAGCTGATGTTTGCTTTGGTGACCTTGGCAGCATTTATCAGGGTTGAGTGCGGTGTCCGTTTTTTTCCTGTCTCACATGTAAACCTGGGTGCAGTCTCCACAGCTGTTGGGTGCTGGTAGTTCTGACTGATCCTTCCTCTGGCCGACTCGCACCAATGGTGCTGATGCAACCTAACATTCCCTTTTATTGGTCTGTCATTTTACTGCGTACGTTAGAGGCACAAATACTGCATTCATATTAGCTATTTATATTAGCTGTTTCTAGTTCAGTGGTGAGTAATGTACTTTGTTTATGTTTTTACTATCATGGGAAGCCTTGCATCATAGACATTTTAATAGACTTTAAAAATGATTACATTCTACCTAGTTTTACTATTTTAAAATGGTGACATTCATTAGTTTTACTACCTCTGTTTTTTTTTTGTTTGTTTGTTTTTCTTTACCTTTTTTTTCCCCCAGGACATGTCACTGTGTGTGTGTCTGTATATTTTAATGATTTCAATTTTTAAAAAATTTTTTAACACTTACTTGATTTTGGGAGACAGAGACAGAATACAAGAGGGGAAGGAACAGAGAGAGAGGGAGACACAGAATCTGAAGCAGGCTCCGGGCTCTGAGCTGTTGGCACAGAGCCAGATGCGGGGCTCGAACTCACAAACCATGAGATCATGACCTGAGCTGAAGTTGGACGCTTAACCGACTGAGCCACCCAGATGCCCCTGATTTCTAATTTCTTACCTTTGCTTTTTAATTGTTTTAATGTCTGAGCGCATCTGAGTTCTGATCAGCAGTCCGTACAGCTCTTAGAAAACAACATAAATTCACAGTGTTCGACTGTGTTAAATGGCCTCGAAAGGCCCGCCTCCCCGGCTGCTTTGGGCCCCCTCTTTCCAAGCTTTGATAAGCTCTTCTCTGAAAGAGACTTGGGAAGAGAGGTGAGGGAGAGCAGTTCTGGAAAACAAAAGCTCCCCAGGAGAGGGACATAGATTAGAAAGACTTTAATTCGGGGCTATTTTTGAAATGAGGATGGATGCTGTTTTTCGTTTTGATCTAGTTTTAACTGTTCGTGTTGGAAAAACCAAGCCCATCTCTGGAATCCAGTGGACACGGACCAAATATAAAATGTTAAGAGGCCGTTGTTGCTAATATGAGCCTGACATGCAAAATTGGACTCCTCGAGGCCCACGCTGATCCAAGTAAAAAAGCTGGTCGGTGTCACAGAGCAGCCACTGGCAGACTGCTTCTCTCATCCCGGGGAAAATGCATTTCCTTTCTGTCAAAGATAAGGGCCTCCAGCCTTGGGTCAGAGTTTCCTAATCCAGGAGAAGCTGTTTTACCTCGCACAACAGAGACTAGGGGGTGATCTACCAGTTAACAAAATTGGCTAAAGCAGGAGATCAAGATACATTTTAACTTGGTTTCATTTAATTATATAAATGTGGACTTGTTTGCCAAGTTTTGACGTAGGGCCGACCCCTTTTCTTTAAACCCCGCTCTGCGAGAGCCCCATGCTCCTTTTCTTGTATAAAGTGCACTCACGATGCGTCAACCATAATTTCCAGGGTCAGTTACAATTCCTTTAAATTACAATAAGAACTTAAAGGTACTTTTGAAGCCATCTGAATGCAGACAGGTATGATTTTTCCCCCCAGTATCTTATGGTTTTCTTGCAGTGAATGAATTTTTTAAACTATTCACTTTTATTTTATTAAATCTTGTTTGCCTTTTCACACGTTTTTAAAAATCAATTTCTGTTTTTTTAAATTACACAATAACACTAACAAATACAACGAGCAAAAATAGTTGTAGGAAGAACACAACTAGTTATGTTCAGTTGTACCATGAGCGTCAGCCAGTAGGTTTTAGAAGGGAGAAGGAAGGGTCATGTAAAGTCAGCCGTCAGTTTAAATCGAGGTCAATTTCAACTCAACTCTACACGGACATGTAGAATCCACATTTGACGACACTTAGTAGGACCTTAACTTTATTTTGAATTACCGTTGTAACCTTCGGCTGAGCAAATGCGGTCCTTTCCTTTTGGTTAGTCAGTCTCCAGCGCTTTCGCCCTCTTAAAAAGAAAATAACTTCGGATGTGGCATGATGCACTCATATTTTGGTTTTCTTCTAACAAAGGGCTTGGAAAAGGGAACTGGGAGAATTGTATGGAAATAGCATATTTTCTCCTGCACGATATTGCATAACTTTGGAAAACTGATGCTTTATTCTCACAGTGAAATGTTTTGGTGTTTTCCCACCAGTGTTTCTCTGACTTCTTCTGGGAATAAAAATAACAATGTGTTGATGATTATATCCGTCCACAAAGTTTCCTCCCTGATGGTATCCCCTAGCTCAGTCCTGTAGCAGCTTTTCAGGAGAGCGTTTGAAGATGTCCTGAAGTTCGGGACAGTGCCAGGATAAAGCTCCTTTGTTTCTGAAAATGTCATCGATAAAACTAATGAACTAATGATATGCTAATTAAAAAGGAGTAGGATGAACACAGCTGGGGAGAAAAAAAGTGGTTCAGAATTCACTGTTGTGTCGGGGGCATTTAGTTTGAGGAGGAGAAAGTAAATGTTAAATGAAGTAACAGCACTCTCCCAGACGGGAGTCTGTCTACATTAATTTTTAATATAAGCTCGGTTAGAATCTGTACTGTTCCAGCGTCGGCCCCCTGCGGCTCTACGGGCACAAGCACTTTAAAGTGATCGATCCCCGCCCCATGTGCAAACTTGACCAGCTAGAGGGGAGGCTGGTGACCGGTAATAGTCGTTAGGCATTCTAGATGTGATTCTCTTTTTCATAAATCACAGTGTGTTTTTTGGCTTTCTCCTGCAAAGTACCTGCTTTGCAATTTAATGAAGATAGAAAGTGGGAGACAGTGTGTTCCGAAAGTCACGTTTAAAACCCATGTTTTGTATGGCATCGAGATGTGAGCCGGAAACTCAGATTTAAGTCTGAGCCTGACTTAACCCATGGCCAGTGGAATCTAACTGTGTTTATTTGTACAGTTGCTTTAATTTGGGGCTTCAAGTTTGTTGGTTTGTTTTCTCATTCAATTTGGGGGGCCCTGAAGCAGTATTTTAATGATAGGGATTATCCTATTTATAATTTTCATGGCATGAGAATCAGCACTTTTTTTTTCTTGGCTATCTTATGTTATCTTACTCAGAAATGTGTGATCTTTGTGTCTAACAATGCACTTAAAAAAAAAATCTCCTCTGCTGCCGTGTTGGAACCTGACAGAGTCACTCATCTTTCCCCTGCTTTTTGAAAAAAAATCTGTTCTCACAGAAATATTGCCTTGAGTTAAACAAAGTACAGGCAGTTACTGGAAACGTGTTCTGGACAGTTCTGTCCGTGTATGTTCATTTCAACTTGATTTTTGCATTCTAGATTTTTTTTTTCCTCAGCTTTGCTGATGATCGCATTTCATAATCACATTGACCTTCAAATTGAGTTGCACTGAATTTTTGTCAGTCCTGCTTGGGGTGAGCCCTTTCCTACAGCAAGTTTGTGGAAGGAGTGATGAAGGCAGGGGGCAAGGGAGCAAGAAGGAAGCGAGAGGGGTTAACGGCTCTGCCTCCGTGTAACCGTGCCCCCTCACGTGGAAATACTAACGTACACGGTTTTCTTTTTTCCTTTTGCTGTGACACTCCCCGTGTTTGCTAGGAAAGCAAGAGTTCTTCATGGTCCAGCAGTAGTTAGTATCAAGTCAGACATCATTTATAATCCACTTCGGGACACCTACGGACTACGGATGTACATCCCTCTTCCAAAACATACACATGCCCTCTTTTTTGAAGCCAGACTCCTCTTGGCTCATTCATACTTTTGGTATTTGCGTGGTTGGAAACCAGGAACTTCAGATGCCATAGGTCACTTCGAGATGATCAGAAGTCGGCGGTATAACGTTTGGAACTTTAAAATTGTGCGAGACATGCGTTGATAATTTTTCTTTAACTCTTCCACTGGACTATACTTTTTAAAGGCAAGAACTATACATCTTCTTGGTACGGACTTGTGGCTTCCCCAAAGAAGTCTAAGCCTTGGTTGCTTCTCAGGGAGAAGGGGAGGCTAAGCAGGCAAGGAAGGCTCCAGGCTCTCGCCTTACTTCAGTCAGAACCTCGATCTTCTGTATCAGTAGTTTGGGATCGGGATTCTTGGGGGGTGGAAATGTTCCTCTTCTTTTAAAAAAAAAGGTGAAGATGACTCTATTCAATAGATTAATTTCAGTATCTTGTGATACTACCTCGTCTAGCTTCCTCATTTTACTAGATTCAAAGTCCCTCTGTTCTGGGGCGCCTGGGTGGCTCAGTTGGTTGAGTGTGCGACTCTTGATTTCAGCTCATGGTATGACCCCAGGTCACGGGATTGAGCCCCGTGTCAGGCTCCACACTTAGCGTAGATTCTCTCTCTATCTCTCCCCACACCCGCCCCTCTCCCCTGCTCAAGCTCTCTCTCTCTTTTCTCTCAAATAAAGTGAAAAAATAAAACAGTGCCTCCCTCAGACCCCCTGACCGACAGCCTGTATGGTGCAGCACGGCGTATGTGTGTCGCCTTCCCGTGGGGGACGGCAGGGGTCCTGGCCGCACCCGGTAATGATGGACACCCCGCAGGTGTTGGTCGTGCTGTGAGCGAGTGAGTCAAGGATGATTTGTAGTTAATTACCTCTAAGCCCGGTTACAAAAGTGTCAGTTTTTAATGATCCCAGTGAGACACTGGCGTGTTGCAGACTCCGATGTCAGCCTGTCGTAGGACTAAGCCAGTTGTCACAGCACCCTGTCCTCTGTTCCCCTCAGGACCACCTGCTGCTGCCGGCCACCGCCCATAACAAGACCACGAGACCCAAGATGTCCATTGTGTTACCAGCAATAAACATAAACGGTGAGTTGAAATTTTGGTTTGCTAACAACACGGAACTGCTTTGTTTAGCCAATATTCTTTAGAGTGACTAAAAGATATTCAGAATGTTTGGTCGGTCAGATATACATCCATGCATTAATTTTGAAACATTTTCCACTGTTTTCACAAAATATTATTTTTAAATTCCTCTGCTTTTTAGAAAAAAACTAAAAAGTAGAAGATTTAATTAGAGATTACTTCTAAAATTACTGTGTTGTTAAGAGAAAAAAATTCACTGTTTTACTTACAAAATTAGAGACGTTGGTGTCTTGACTGCCCTGCAGACTTACTTTCTGCGACCTTTCTGGTTGTGTGCACAGTGTAAGGAGTCCCGGCTGGGGTCTGAGGGTGAATCTGTAAGTTGGGTCTCAGGAACTCCGGGCAGTTTCTGTGTATTACATAAATGGTGACATGACTCCCAGATCCGAACGTCAGAGGCCTATTGATGTCTAGTCCACAATACTGCTGAGTCTGACGCTCCCAGCGTTACGATTGCATTTTGTGTTCCTACTAGTGCCATGTATTACAGAAAATACAAATAAATGCTGTAACACCTTGGTGCCATCTAAAGATGCGAAGGCATCTTGCTCGTAATCTAGAAAAAGAACAAAATCCCAGAAATCATTGTAGTCCAGAGAGAAAGTCCCACAAGGAATATACAAAGTACTAAAGAAGTTCAGTAAAGGAGACATTATTTCCAGCTGGGTTCTTAGTGGCGCTGAGAAATCACTTATTCCCAGCGCCTCCCGTGCCCCAGCGCCGCGTGTGCCCCAGCACCGGCCGTGCCCCAGCGCCATCCGTGCCCCAGCGCCGCGTGTGCCCCAGCGCCATCCGTGCCCCAGTGCCATCTGTGCCCCAGCGCCTCCCGTG
>NC_043702.1:169720913-169723103 GCF_006229205.1 Suricata suricatta | reverse complement strand
GCGAGGGCCCAGTGTGGGGACGCGAGGCCGTGACGGGAACGGGCAGCAGAGAGGAGGCGGAAGGGGAGCCGGTGCAGGAGCAAAGTCCCTGAGACTGTGAGGGGCCGGGACGCAGCGCCCAGAAGGAAGGAACCCCCCTCACGTGACGGTGGTGACGACGACCGTGACAAAGGGGCGCGAGCGACCAGGCGGAGCAGAGCCGGGCGCTACTCATCGCACCTCTACTCACGGCGTTCTCGCCAGCTCCACCACGAGGGTGCCAGGAACCTGTCGGCCGCGGCGGGCGCAGCCACGGAAGGATGGACCGGCCCGCCCAGCGGCGCCGGCCCAGTCAATCGCACCCTGAGACTGAGAGCCGCCAGGAGAGGCTGTCCCGGGGCGCAGTGGGGGTGGGGGCCGGTTCTGGGAGCGGCCCTGTCATCTCGGGGCAGCATCTGCTGAGCTCAGGAGAGGGTGTGGGCAGAGGGGAGGCCGCAGATTTGGGACGCGAGGGGGAGAAATCCTTGTGTCACACACAGGGCAAGTGGCTTAACCAGCAGCGACTGGCAGTGCTGGTGCTCTTTGGGAATTAACGGTCATAAACTCGCCGTGCATCTACTTGTCCTGACTAGACGGTATTTTCTGGCAGTTTCCAGTTGCTTGAGGCATGGAGAGAGTAGGCAGGGAGATGGCAGGCACAGAGAGGGTGGGCACGGAGAGGGGAGGCATGAAGAAGGTAGGCACAGAGAAGGTGGGCACGGAGAGGATATGCATGGAGGGGGCAGGCACGGTGAGGGGAGGCCTGGAGAGGGTGGGCACGGAGAGGGTAGGCATGGAAAGGGTAGGCACGAAGAGGGCATCTGGGCTGAACTAGGGTGGGCTTTTTACAGACAAACAAGACCTGAGAATAAAGAAGGGAGGGAGTAAGGGGCCTGCGAGAGAACGGGCCAAGTACGGGGTGTGGAAGCTGCGCTGAAGAAGGACGGCTATGTGACCACTAGGGTGTGACAGACACAAGAAGTGCTAGCTCAGAGGACCAGAGACCGTGAGGTCCGAGAGCAGCTAGTGTGTGGGTTTTCTAAGAGGGGAGGACGAGAGGGACGTGGGGAGGTGGGCTTTCAAGGGCAGCACCACCACTGATGGGACGAGGGCTAGAGTGTGACCATACGGATGGGAACTGGGGCCGAAGAGGCCGGTGCCAGATGCGCCTTCTGTGCGGATGCTGACGTGCACAGAGAGCCGGCAAAGCAGTGCGGCCGGTCATCGGTGATGGTGGGGGAGGGGACGGCAACCGACGGGGGTAAGAGGAGTACAGCCTGGTGTTATACAGTTTAGGACATTAGGGGGACCCACGGGGACAGGAGGGGAGCGAATCTGGAAATTGCAGTGGGGAGCAAGGATACACCCCCCCCCCACAGGCGCACAGGCACACAAGGGGGGGGAGGCCAAATGAGATTCTAATGTGAGCACGATGCTCAGAGCAGGCAGGGAAGGCACAGGTCAGCACCCGGCCGAGGACGCCGCCCGGTGCTCAGCACACTGTTCACTCAACCACTATCTCCTGAATTTGAATCTGAACTTTTCAAATGGCTTACTGTATCCTAAAAAGGGGGGAAAAACCTCTGAATTTATTTACAAAGAAATCCAAGTCAGATTAAAAAGGAAATGATCCTCTAAGTGATTGTATTTTTCAAATCCATGAAAGGCTCGTTTGCAAAAATTAGTTCCCTGGCCAAGATAAACAGAGCTGAACAGCATCTTATTGTTTTTGGCTTAATAAATATGGATAGCTCACTGTGATAAAATGCCACCAGGCATTCTCTTACATAAGCGCTTAATATCAGAACAAAATTCAGTGAATTCTGTCTTTCGGAAGGTTTAGTAACACCTTTCTGAGCATAAGGTGACCGGAACCTAAATCTATTATGGTTCAAACAGAGAAACCTGGGTGCCTATGAAGTAAGAACAAATGGTGATTTCCTAAACGTAATCTGGGGAGTGCAAACACGTACTTTGGAGTGTGCTGCCCTGGAAGTCGGGGTACAGATGCCCCACATAAGCTTTGGAGCTTCCTTCACTGAAGAGAAGTTGTCAGTGTTACCGTTTGTTTCTTTAAAGAGTGTTCTATTAAAGTCTTTTTTTGGGGATGTGTATTTATTTACTTTTGAGAGAGACAGTGTGCCGGGGGGGGGGGGGGGGGGGGGGGGGGGG
>NC_043702.1:169706028-169720813 GCF_006229205.1 Suricata suricatta | reverse complement strand
CTCCCCCCCCCCCCACCCTTTCCCTGTCACATTCTTTCTGTCTCAAAAATAAGTAAGTTTAGGGGCGCCTGGGGGGGTCAGTCAGTTAAGCGTCTAACTTTGGCTCAGGTCATGATCTCACAGTTCATGGCTTCGAGCCCCCGTTGGGCTCTGTGCTGACACCTTGGAGCCTGGAGCCTGCTTCCAATTCTATGTCTCCCTCTTTCTCTGACCTTCCCCTACTCGTGCTGTGTCTCTCTGTCTCTCAAAAATAAATAAAAAACATTTAAAAAAAATTTTAAAAATAGGTAAGTTTAGGGGCCCCTGGGGGACTCAGTTAAGTGGCCAACTTCAGCTCAGGTCGTGATCTCACGGTTCATGAGTTCGAGCCCTGCATCGGGCTCTGTGCTGACAGCTCAGAGCCTGGAGCCTGCTTCGGATTCTGTGTCTCCCCTTCTTCCTGCCCCTCCCCACTCACACACATACACTCTTTCTCTCTCAAAAATAAAGATTAAAAAATAAGTTTAGCATTGATACTATACAGTTTAATATATAGTCTGTTTGCATTTCCAATTTGCCCCCAAAATACTCTTTCCAGAGACCACATATTACACCCACTTGTCACTCCTCTTTAGCACCCTTTCATCTAGAACCCTTGCCTTTTAAAAAATTTTGTCTTTCATGACGCATACGCTTCGTAGAAACCAGAGTTACTAAGGTCTAACTACACACAGTAAAAATCAGCAGTTTTATGCGCACAGTGTCATGGGTTTTGACAAGCGTAAACAGTTGTGAAGCCACTGCTCGACCACGATGCAGACGGTTTCCTGACCTCAGAACGTCCCCGGCTCCGCCTTTGCAGTCACTCCCCTGACGTACGCTTTTTGACATTCCCTCCTCTTGAAACACTTCACTCTGTGTGCTCTCCCGAAACCCCGGCTTGTCCGGTGTCCCCGGGGGCTCCTTCGCGGTCAGCGGAGCCGGCCTCTCCGCTGTGAGGACCGCACTTCTGTTCGTTCCGCTTGCGGGTTACAACCCAGCACCTACGGCGCCGTCTGGTGTGAGAACATGGCCGACGAGGCCCCTCGGGCCGTGCGGGTCCCGGTGACGCCCACCTGCGAGCTAAGTAGTACCCTCTTTTCGGAGATGGAGCCGGTGGAGCTCAACCGGGTAGTTTGTGCGACTTCTGCGGACACCGCATGCCCGAGAGCCAGGATTTAAGAAGTGCGTAAGACACACCCTACTTAAGGAGTGTATTGTCATCCCGGGGTCAAAGACAGATGTGTGAACATCAAAATATTTGGGATTCCAAAATCTGAGATAGATTTTCACCCACTCCGTCCCTTACGGGGTCAGGCTGTGCACGCCGGGGGAGAGCAGTGCCACGCAGTGTGGTAGCTTAACACAGTAGCATTATATTTGAATTCGATAGGCACACACTTGTTGGGTGACTGATTAAGTAAGCTCCATGCTATTTGGTCATTACCTTGTGGTCACTTGAAAGATTTTAATTCTTCCCGTGATAAAAAACAGTTGGCAAGCAGTTTAGTCTAATCTTTTCAAATGTAAATTAATTTAAATGTGTACTGGTTACTTTCTACATCATTGGTTGAGATTTGGAATTCACTGTAAAGAGCGAACTGAAATTATTAACTTCCTTTTCAACACCTGTTCCACAAAGGAAAACGCATGCAAAAAATTGGAGTAAGAACTCGCCAAGATCCATAGATGGATTTCTCTGGCTTCTTGGGGGCACGAATTTGACAAGCCGCACTATGTCACTTATAATCTGGAGAGTGTAAGTTATGTGCTCACAGAAGCGTTTGGGCACCATTTGTTAGAGCAGAGGTGTGTGAGGTCATCTCTAACATCAACGTTTTCCATCCTGAGCAGTGTAAGGGTCTGAGAAATTTGAATAAAAGATATTTTCCGCCATTTCCGAGTTCAAAAGTTACATGTAACTTGCAAAGGAACATGAGTGGTGGGTTTGATCCCTCTCTCTGACTTATGTGGGTCCCGAGGGCTTGGAGAGGGTGATAGAAGACATAAAGTCAAGTTTTATTGATCAGTTGGTTTATGTAGTATCCTAGACCAGGGTATTTGGGAAGAGGAATTTGGCTTTCCAATTTTGGCAAAATATATTAGATTCCCAAGTCAATATTGGGTCTTACACCATAACATATAATGATTCTACTTTGTGGTTTTGATCTGTGGAAAAATAAGTCTATACAAGAAATAACTAAAGAGACTAAGAATTGGGTGTGAAATCAATGCCATTTAGAAAATTGCAATTACATCATTCTGTTTTCTATGCCAGTTTAATTCTTGTAATTTGCTTCATTTTGCAATCTCTTTTGTTACTTGATTTCCTTTGTCTTGTATGACCATTGGAAACAGGCTAGTGAAGCTGTAAGAGTCTTTCTTTGAGGGAATTCTTCAGGCTGAAAATTATTAAAGTAAAATAAAATGCTAGGTATGCTTTAAAAAAGCTTTAAAAAAATGATTGCAGATGGTTGGCAGAGCAGTGGATGATAAATTAAAGGCTATTGCTACTTTTAAAGAAAGGATTCTGGAAGTTTTCCGTATAGTATAAGTCAACATTTCCTGCTTTTAAATTATTTCCACTTATGTTGTGGTAAAACTGTTCATTTCCTTTCTTTCTTCATAAGTAATTCAACAAAATGAACCATAATAGAGATTTTTTTTTAATGATTTATTTATTTTTAAGAAAGAGACAGTGTGAGCAGGGGAGGGTCAGAGAGAGAGGGAGACACAGAATCCGAAGCAGACTCTAGGCTCTAAGCTAGCTGTCAGCACAGAGCCCGAGGTGGGGCTCGAACCCACGAACCGTGAGATCATGACCTGAGCCGAAGCCGGACACTTAACCGACTGAGCCACCAGGCGCCCCTTGAGTTCTGGTTTTTAACGGTAGCTACTGTGTAGCCATCTTTGAGAGAAGGAACACAGCCATTAGCAGATAAGTTCCGTACCTTGACCACCATTTTCACTGATTGGGTTTTACTGTTCTCTGTCCCTCTGCGTGTCCTTTACCTTACCTAGGTTAGTGTCGCACCCGAGTAATAAAGAGACAACTCTAACTCAGATTCTACCGGGTCCATAGGTCACGTAGGTGAACAAATGACTGCAAGGCTAAACTGTATTCGTATTTAATCTCAAAGTAATTTCCATGTAAAGAAAATTGAGAAGAACTTACTAGCGATGAAACATCTTTGTAGTTGAAGAGGATGTAATAGGAGGGCAGGAAACAAACCAACTAAATAAACGAGTTGCTTCTAATAATAAGAGAATGTTGATACAACTGCTTTTGATGATCACCAGCTTCATAAAACTCTGATCCCAGAGAAAATGGGTTTGGACACGGTCCTATTGAGACATGTTCTCCACAAGCAGGCTGGTCGTCCGGGAGTCGTGCCTGAAGGTTGTGCCTTTTACTCTTAGAAAATCCTTGTTTTTCCTTAAAGGCCTGCACATTATCTACTTTCCTAAAATATATTTGCAACCTTGCATTTCCTTTCAATTTATCCCATGTCCGTGTTCTATAATTGTGTCCAGACAGTTGAGTGGAGCCTTCTCTTCAAACCATGTTTTAAATTTTTAAAAAACGCACAAATATTTGAGTTTTGATTCACTACTGAAACCGGTAGCAAAAATTCCCACATTGAGAATTTCTACTGAGAAAAGGAGAAAAATGATACTACTCACCTGGAAGGAAGATCCTTTTGAGTGCTAACACTCCCTGTACTAGCTGTGATTAATACCACTGGCACGAAGACCCGAGTTTTCACTCCAGTTCCCTGGACTGAATCGGCAGTTTCCCAGTGAGACGGTGATCACGTACGGGAGGCAGAGCAGGACTCAAACTGTCTTCAGAATGTGGGTAAAATCCGGGTCAGTTCCTCAGGTCCCGTTTTAGCCTCCCTTCTCTGGGATGCGGAGTCACCAGCGAGGCCGAGACCAACAGGTGGTGACTGAGATCAGTTCCAAACCAGGAACAACATGCTGACTGATTTTTAGGAGGAGTCTGTTAAGTGCTGTGTAGTTACAAATCATCGCGCCTCTGGCATAGGATCAAAAATTTGCAGAATAGGAGAGGAAGTAGAATCTTGGGGACTCACATCTCTTGGTACCTTGGGAGGTAGAACCTGAGCGGAGCTGTAAAGGAGACTTTGAGTAGGATAAGGAGACAGATGGGTATTTACGTAAGGATCGCATTTAGCGGTAAGAAGCAGAAAACCTCAACTGAGTATTGGTTTAAATAAACTGGATTCGTTTTGTCTTATATATTAGAAGCCCACCCAGCAATGCATCAGCCTAGTTAGTTGCTGGTGTTGCTTCAACAACTTAAGGATGGTAGGACTGAGGTTGCCCCAGCCTTCCTGGCCTTTCCCAGATGTCCTCAAAGTGGCTGCTGCAGCTCAAGCCATCACATCTGTATTTCAGACAGAAGAAAGGAGGAAGGCATGGCATCTATTGGGAAAGCAAACCTTGTCCAGAAATTTCTAGCAGACTTTGCTCATGCCTCATGGGTCATAAACTGTGTCACATGCTTATGCCTAACTTCAAGGGAGGCTCCAGAAAGACAGTGTTTTAGCCAGGCACACTGTGATCGGGGGAAAATGTGGACTTGGTATTAGAGAAATGGGTATAGACCAGACAGAAGCCGGAGCTGCTGGCTGCGGTGCCCCATCATGTGCTCAGCTGGGACTGAGTGAAGTGTCGGGGGGCGTGTTGAGGAGGATGAGAAACGGGGTTCACGGCCTGACTTCGGTCAGTAACGAGCGAGGGCGGTGGCGTGAAGCTCTCCGACACAGAATGACACTGCGGAGGCCCCGTTAAGAGACTGCTAATCGGCCTGAGGTCTGTAAATGAAAACAAGAAGTTGGGAGGCAAGACGAGCCAGGACGCATCGCAGCAATGTTGGGGCGAGGTTGTTAAAGGCTGGAATGGAACGGAAACGTGTCCAAAGACCTTTCAAAGGGAAAGTGTTGTGCTTGGCAGCTGAAGGAGGGAGAAGGAGAGGCCGATTCCATGATTCTGGAGTCGCTGTCTCGTGGCCGTTTCTTGCCGCCCTCATTTCCTCCGCTTGAAGTCATCAGGGCAGCCGTTTTTAACCCTTCCCCAGCCGCTCAGCTGTCCCCACTTGGCATAGCCTCTTCTGAGTCGAGTTCTGGAGTGGGAAGGAGGGTGAACGGGGGACCTGCCTTCCTGTCCTTGAGGCCCGTCCCTCTGTTGGGAGAGAAGTCGCTCTGAAGGCACACTGGCAGTGGCACAGGTGAAGCTTTCTCAGGAGAAGTCTCTCTTTCCTGTTTTTGATCTGCTAATAAACTGTTTAATCTGTGGGAACGTTCGCGAGTCTCCAGAGATTTATGTGGGATTGCCTTGCACCGCACCTTCTAGGATATTCGTCCTTCCTGCCTCACCCAGAGGGGCCAGTCCCCAAGGCCCCCTGCACCTCGCTGACCTTCCAAGTCCCGTCAGCTTTCGCTGAGGCCACTTTCCCTCTGTCTCCCTTGCGGCAAAAATCTGTTTCTACTCAAACAGATGGTTTAGCTTTTGACTAATAAAAACTAGAGATCAGCATCTATTTGAGCCAACAGAGTTGGTCTGAGCTTCCTACTACTGACTGTTCAAAACCCGAATCATTTCTGTATTTTAACATCTTGAGCTCTTCAGATTGGATTTATCTTTGTCCTGGAAAATCAAGGGTCTTACTGTAGTGTGTCCAAAGACTTAACATCTCACATAATACCCAGTTTCTGTCTCCCCCGAAGAACTACTTAAGCCCAGGGCTCAACCCCTCTGCTTTCTCTTGTGCCGCGATAGCAGCTGGAAACAGTAGGGATCCTGACTCCTGCGGAGCGTGACAGATCATTTCTTTGTTACTTAAGACACAGCTGGGGACGGACGCTAGGCCAGCATCGTCTCCGTGATACATATGCCACAGACACTGTCATTCTGTCCACGCTGGGGAACGCCCCTCTTCTTCTGAATCTAGAATGTTGCAGTTGACAATATGGATACAGATCGTTAGAACTTTTGCTTTGGGAAACTTGAGTGCATCAGGCAAATGTCCATGGAGATATTTTCTTCCATATTACCGATTTTACAATCTGAAACAATCGCGTGCCTTAAACATAAGATTTAGATTAAATAATGAGGCAGACGCGAACTGTAAAGTAGTTCGTGCTAGGGGTGGAGTTGGTAGGACCATCCTGTTATTCCGAGGATGTTTTCATCCCCTTTACTACCCAGCACAGAACCTTGTGGGAAACAGGACCCACTTGGTATCACTACAGTATAGATCAGGACAAGGAAAGATGCATTAATACTCATGTCGAGCCATAATCCCAGGGTTAAAAGGCTTTGTACTGTCATCCATGGTAACTCCCTTCTGGTGTTAGGATTTTCTCTGGCAACGCTTTGCCCAGCGGCCAACCACTTAGATACAGTTCCCTCTGAGGACGCAGGCTGCCTGCTTTAAGTAGTGGTTTGTGGATTGCTCCTCGTCTGTCTCTTCCTTACTCTACCTGTAAGTCCACAGGATTACATGTAAATATGGTCTTTCGTCCACACGGCAGACCTTCAGCCCCTTCTGGTCTGCATATTTCCCCTGAGGCTTCAGATGCCAAGGCCTTCGGTCGTCGGGATCTGCCCTTCTCGTGACCCGGGTTCGGGGTGTCTCCGTTCTGGCTGTTGTCTTCTGGCTGGGTTCCGGTTTCCCCACCCCTGAAGGACGGCTGTGGACCCCGAACATAATGCAGCGTCCCCAAATTCTGTGTCGTGCACTTCGGTTGGTGACACCAGAGTGGTGTTCCCGGTCACGTTGTGGGTTTGGTCCGTTCTAGGCTGCGGCCTCTTTCATGTATATTACTGCCAACCCCTGTCTCTTCCGTTTTCCTTCCCGATTTTGATTTTGGGGCCGTTTTTATCCTGATTTAACATCTTTGTGATAAAGTGTTTTTTCTTTTACTTTTTTTTTTTTTTTAACATTTATTCATTTTTGAGAGAAGCACAAGCAGAGGAGTATCTGATAGAGAGGGAGACACAGAATCCGAAGCAGGCTCTAGGTTCTCAGCTGTCAGCACAGAGCCAGATGCAGGGCTCGAACCCACAAACCGTGAGATCATGACCCAAGCCGAAGTGGAATGCATAACCGACTGAGCCACTGAGGCGGCCCCCAAGTTGTTTTTTCTTAAATCCCTTACTCAGAGGTCCTAGAAAAGCCTCCCTGAGCCCACAGAACAGGGTTGGTGCCCCTCCGCCAGCTGCACTGCCCAGAACACTCTGCACTCTTACGTTTCACAGTATTTATCATCAGTAGCTTCTTGTCTAACTTCTCTGCTAAACCGTAGGCTCTTCAAGGTTAGGGACCCTGTTTATTTAATGTTTTTTGTTAGTCCTAGTGCCTTCCGAAAAACACGTGCCTAACACACAGTCGGTGCCCCTCAGAATGGGTTGGACTGAATTAAATGTGCACAGCCTGTCATTTGTATCTAGGAAATGATCATCATTTCTTCATACCAGCTACTGTCATTTGTATCCAAGGAAAAAAAGGTAATTAAATAAATTAACAACATGCACATACACAGAGTGATCTTTGAACTGAATCCTGGAGGAGTCATGGGATTGGCCAAGTGTGGGAGACATTCTGGAAACAGTATAAATAGGATGTCAGAGAAAGAAAACTAGTTAGCCTGCGTGGGGGATTAAAATGGGATTTAAGTGCGTAGGCCTTGAGGTGCAGAGGACGCCAGAGCGGCCGGTGGGGTCAGGTCACAAAGGCCCGGGCAGGAAGCAGAGTTTTGATGTTACCCTGTAGGTAATAGGGAGCTACTGAAAGATTTGGGGCAGAGGAGAGGCACAAGTAGAATCCTGTTTCAGATATTTCCCTGACAGCAAGGGTGGCGTAGAGTGGGCGGCGATGCTTTTACAGAGACGACAGTTAGAAAGCCACAGTCATGGAGGCAAGACGCAGCGTGTGAACACGCAGATGACTTCACAGTTTCCGGGGGCCGAGGGTGTGGGAGCAGCTTAGCGGGGCGGGTGGGGCCCCAGGTCCCTCGGGAGGCTGCAGTCAGGCTGCCGGTGGGGCTGACAGGTCTCTTCCCAGGCTCGCTCACTGGGGCGGCCCGCTTCGCTCCTCGCCATGAGGCCTCGTCCTGGGGCTTCCCCAGGGCCCCTGACCCTGGAGGGCAAGAAAGGGAGCGAGTGAGAGAGTTCCCCGAACAGAAGCCAGGCTTTAAAACCTGGTCTCGGAAGTGACACCGGTCTCTCCCCCTGCGTGCTGTAGTTTATTTCGTGGGCTGAACCTGACCGGTTGGAGGATGGGCCGCACCAGGTGCCAGTACCCCTGGGTGGGGACAAGGGGCGGAGAGCGCATCCTGGAGGCTGCTTACCAGCTGTCTTGTCCCAGTATGGAGAGTAGGTCCAGAAGTCGAGAATATCGTGGGGGCTTTATGGGGACAGGACAGAGTACCTCACCCAGAGTCTATCCTGTCCGTCATTTCTCCCCACTCATTACTGCCTAGTGCACTTGCCTGACCGGAAGGTCAGAGCATTAAGACCCACCATGAATGCTAAGTAATGGTCGGAGCGTGATCCTGGCGTAGGTTCCTGAGCTCTGATCATCCGGCTCCACATCTGTTTACGGTCACACACAGTGGTTGCACGTGCACTGTGCTAAGTACTGCGCAGATTTCAGGGGTGCCCTATGGCGTGATCTCTGCCTTCAGGGGGCTAATAATCCCGTCGGGAAGCAGGACCTGCTGGAGGGGAGAGAGTCCCAGAGCACGAAGACCAGCTGGGGACGGCCTCGCACGGCAGCCTCCTGGCACAGGGGAGAAAACAGGTGGGGGCAAACGGCTGATGGGGCCGTGACCTGAAGCCACGTCTTTGCCTCCCCCTCCCCCAGGGACCACGTTGAGTTGAATGTGAGAGGTAATATTTGTCATACCACCAGGGACATTCTTTGAAAACAGAAACAATTTTTATATTTGAAGCAAAATGACCTACTAGTGTTTGATATGGAGGAAGGTGAGGCATGTCTTCAAAGACATTTCTGTTTTTTGTTAGAAAACTGCCTCTCTCCGCCATGATCACTGTGTGGACTTGAGCTAAATTATCATACATGAGTAAAACACAAAATAATCCGTGGTGCCACCCACCTAACAGCGTTTGGAAGCAGGGGCCACCGTAATGGACAGTGAGATGGTTACATAAACTTTCCTGGTTTTTTTTTTTTAACATTTGTTTATTTTTGAAGGAGAGAGACAGCATGAGCAGGGGAGGGGCAGAGAGAGAGGGAGACACAGAATCCGAAGCAGGCTCCAGGCTCTGAGCTGTCAGCACAGAGCCTGACGTGGGGCTCGAACCCACAAACTGTGAGATCATGACCTGAGCCTAAGTCAGACGCTTAACCGACTGAGTCACCCGGGTGCCCCAGACTTTCCCATTTTAAAGTGATAAATATCTGTGGTTAAATAATGTAAAAATTATAGTGAAAAATTATGAGTAAAGACAGGATGTAAATATGAGCTATGCGGTTAGAACGAGAGTAGAAATAAATAAAATTAAGCATGTACGAGATCTACTCAGTACATATCTGCCACAGCTTAGGTATTTTGGAGGGTTTTTTTTCTTCCAAAACAAAACGCTTTTTAATCATCCATTGCCTTTATCAGTAAACAGTTTACGTTGCAAGTTCAGGGTTAGTTCCTGTGTTTTGAGCCCCCACCATGGGTGTTAAGCACATTGTGGCCATCTTTGACATATATCCTTGCATTTGGTGCCCAGAAGGCTCCGCAACAGGACGCTTTCCCTGGTTCACAGCTGCAGTGGCTAAGAAACACAGGGAAGCATGAGTGAACTTTCCGAAGAGTCCTTTGCAGTAAGCTTCCTGGGCCCCAGCACTGGCTCCTGCCAGCCTTGCCCTCAGCACGGTCTTCGGCCAGTTTATGCTCCCAGGATTCCCGGGTAACGGCCACTGCGTTTGTGTTCCAGTTATCTATAAATATTTTAATATTAAGCACATAATTTGGGATGCTGGCCAACAAAAGGACGGCATATTTATATTCCTAAAAGACAGACACATTCACCCAACAGTTCCCTGGAATTTCCATGGTAAACCAAGAAGACGTTTCCACCACTACCTAAAATAGGAAGAAACAAGTTGGGAGTCTGTAAGCGGCAGCCGCCTTCCTTCCTGTTTACTGATTGAAGCGCTGCTGTGTAAATTCATTCCATCCACGTTAGGTGGACTTTAATTTCAGAGTTTGCTGGCTGTCTCCAGTACTTAAACATACTTTTTTTTTTTTCATTTTCTAGTAAATAAATGTTAGTCATTTCCCTAAACTAGCTTGTCCCAGACCAATAGATCAGTTCCCCGTTCAAAATAAAACTACCACTTTGTAGTAACGTTAAGCGGTCTGTCTTCTCACGAATGAGGTTACTGTCAGCATTTGTGTAGGTGGGGCCATGTTTTTTCCCAGGAAAACGGGCCTGCAGTCAGACTAAGATAGCTTGTAAGGTCCATTAGAAGGACCAGGCTGTGGGGCACCAGGGGACTCAGTCAGTGAGGCATCCAACTCTTGATTTCAGCTCAGGTCATGATCTCACGGTTCATGCGTTTGAGCCCCGCACTGGGCTCTGCGCTGTCAGCACGGAGGCTGCTTGGGATTCTCTCTCCCTCTCTCTGCCCGTCTTCATCTCTCAAAATAAATGAGCTTAAAAAAAAAAAAAGTAGTAGGCTGTGAGCATGATCTCTGGCCCTCTCGGCTGCGTTCGGTTAATCATGTTCTTGTCACACATTCTAGCAAATGTTCTGTCCTGTTAGTGCTGTTTTCTCTCTCTTATCACAGAGCCTCGCTCAGCATACGGTAACACGCCCTACCTTTGTAAACAGCCAGCTTGATTCCACGTTTATTAAGAACCTACTAAATGTTAGATGTCATTTTATGAGCAAGGATACATTTAATATGAAAATTATACGTAGACCCCTGCCCTCAGCAAGCTCGCAGTAGCTGCCTTTATCTATAGGTTTCCTTTAGTTTCAAATAACGGGGTATTTGAGCAGAATATGATAACATAAGCAGAATTCTAGGAGAGCCAGAGGATTAGACTTGGAGGTTTGTGAAGCAAAAAGCAGAGCCCCAAATTACCCCACGGAGCCCACACCATTGATAACACAGATTCCAAATTCTGCTTCCGGAACCACTGCCATGGCTGGGCCTTGAAACCAGATACTCCTGCTTCCAGGGCCACCCCGCCCCCTCCCAGAGGAGTTTCATAGCATGGCTTCGGTGTGGTCTGGAGCCTGGTACATCTGGTTGGCAGTGCCTAGGTCACGTGCCCACAACTTAGTTACAGGGGAGTCTGGGAAATAAAGTATCTGTACTGTACTGGAAAAATCTATAGCTCTCCCCTCCTGGATCCTCCTCTTCTACTCCTCACATAGACCAGTCAGAACACTTCCGGTCACCATGTTGGGGAGGCGGTTCCCCTACCAAGCAATGCTCCATGACATCGGCTCAGCGTCCTACGGTTTAACTCAGTTCTACCTGGAGATTGCATTTGGCCCACGGCTGAAGGACTCCATTCCAGAAGCTTGCTCCCACCCCACTCCAAATGCCAGTCACAAGCAGGTCCCTATATTGCCCAGAACTTATGTCCAAGTTGGCTATAAATCAAGGGTTCTGTTGACCCCCATTTGGGTTTGATTAATTTGCTAGAGCAGCTCACAGAACTGAGGGAAACACACTTACGAGTTTCTGAAAGGGTGTGAAAAGTATATAAATAGATGAATAGCTAGACAAAGAGATGCATGGGATGAGGTCTTGGAGGGTCCCAAATGCAGGAACTTTTGTCCCCCTGGAGTTGAGGGTGTCATCCTCCAGGTGTATGTGTGTGTGTAACAGCCCGGAAGCTCTGAGGTCCCCATACTCTTGGGATTTTTATGGAGCCTTCATTGTGTGGGCGTGATCGATCATTAACTCCATTTTCATTCATTAGCTACCCCCTTCACCAGAGAATGGGGAGTGGGGCTGAAAATTCCAAACTTCTAGTCACGGCTTGCCCATTCTCATGGCCAGCCTCTATCCCGGAGCCTCCCCCCACCGCCCCTGCCAGAGTCACCTCATTAGAACCAAAGGCATTCCTGTTACTGAGGATATTAACATGGTTTCAGGAACTCCTGAGCAGAGGCCAAATGTACCTTTCCTGTTACCTCACAGGCACATAAGCTTCTGTAGTGGGAGGTGAGCACGGTCTCATAAAATAGGAGATTCTCTAAGCATAGGGAGATAGTCAGATGCTTTGGCCACAAACTTCTCCCAACAGCATGTTGAATAATCAGAGAAGGTTAAACACAGGGAGTGAGAAGAAGAAAACAATAAGGAAAGGAGAAATACCATAAATTTGTCTTAATGTCACTAAAAGAAGTAGTGCTTTTTTAAAAAAAAATGTGTTTTCTGGGGCACCTGGGTGGCTCAGTCGATTAAGCATCTGACTTAGGCTCAGGTCATGATCTCATAACTCACGAGTTCGAGCCCCACGTCAGGCTCTGTGCTGATAGTTCAGAGCCTGGAACCTGCTTCGGATTCTGTCTCCTTTGCTCTCTGCCCCTCCCCTACATATGCTCTGTCTCTCAAATTAATAAACATTAAAAAATTAAAAAACAAAACCAAAACGAGTTTTCTGGTGGGAATGCAAACTGGTGCAGCCGCTCTGGAAAACAGTGTGGAGGTTCCTCAGAAAATTAAAAATAGAACTACCCTATGACCCAGCAATAGCACTGCTGGGGATTCCCCCAAGGGATACAGGAGTGCTGATGCATAGGGGCACATGTACCCCAATTTCACAGCGGCACTTTCAACAATAGCCAAAGCATGGAAAGAGCCCAGATGTCCATCAACCGACGGATGGATCAAGAAGATGTGGTTTATATATACAGTGGAGTACTACCTGGCAATGAGAAAGAATGAAATCCTGCCATTTGCAGCAACGTGGATGGAACTGGAGGGTATTATGCTGAGTGAAATAAGTCAGTGAGAGAAAGACAGATACCATGGTTTCACTCATAGGTGGAACTTGAGAAACTTAACAGAGGACCATGGGGGAGGGGAAGGGGAAAAATAGTTACAAACAGAGAGGGAGGGAGGCAAACCAGAGGAGACTCTTAAATACAGAGAACAAACAGAATTGGTGGGGGTGGGGGAGGTAGGGGGAAAGGGATGATGGGCACCGAGGAAGGCACTTGTTGGGCTGAGCACTGGGTGTTGTACGTAAGCAATGAACCACGGGAATCTACCCCCAAAACCAAGAGCACACTGTATACACTGTATGTTAGCCAACTTGACAATAAATCATAGAAGAATAATTAATTGAAAAAATAAACGTGTTTTCCTAAACCATTTAATGAAACTCCATTAATAGAAGGCTAGGTGATGGGACATGAGTTCATAAGGTCCTAAAGAATGTCAACTTGAGGCTCATTTGCTCTCTGCAAATACAGAACTGTCTTTGGAAATAACGTACAGGAAAACGGCCCACACTTGGAGTCAAAGCTCCCAGTACTCACCCTGCTCAGCCCTCAGCCAGATGTGTGACCTGTTAGCACATAGTTCAGTTTTAGCGAGATGATTGAGGTAGGTGATCTTTAGTCTCCTGTGGGCTCTAAACTTCTGTAACTTCTCCGTGATAGGCCAATGACCGTTATTTTTACTTAAATTAATTGTAGGTTGTAGAAGGCCAGTAAATCATGAGTTTATTTTTTGATGACAGTAAATTTCCATGAACTCAAAGAATTAAATCTTCATCTTCCACTCGGTTTTTTGTTGTTTATTTTCTTAAACAATGGTATTTTCCCACACAGTACAGCTTAAGCATTCACGCTGCAACAGGGGAAATACTCATTGAATTTGTCATCATTATTTTTGGCTTCTATTTTTATGAGAGCCTTGTTAGTTTCCTAGTTTCGATAATTTATTTTTCAAATAGATGTTAAGCCACAGTGTATCTGATTTAACATTTGAGGATTAAATTGCGTTTATGGAAATGGATTAGAATAGTACCGTGTTTCTTTCAAAAATAGTTTTATCTTAGCATGAAACACCAGATTCTTCATATTTATTGTAAAGTAGAGAATGTTGGAGACTTTCTCTACTCACTGATAAGCTCACTGGTTTGATTCAGTTGATTTAGTGATGGAAATGGCCACACACTGTGTGATAATGAATGAAGTGAACTAAGCCAATAAATGCTGAACAGTTGCCACATTGTATACGCCCACCAGTTGTGTGCAGGGTTCCATTTTCTCAACATTCTTGACGTCACTCTTTTGTTTTTCTTTTGATTCTGTTCATCCCGTGGGTGTGAAATGGCTTGTGCGTCAGTGGTTGTGACTCGCATTTACCACCGGCTATCATGTTGAGCGTCCTTCTGTGTATGTTCAGTGGTCTTCAGATCATTTGCCCATTTCTCAGTTTGGCTATTTGTCTTTTTATTATGGGGTTGTAAGAGTTCTTTATATATTCTAGGTAAAAGTCTCTTATCAGATATATGATTTGAAAATAGTTTTCCTCATTCTGTGGGTGTGTTTTTCTTCAGCAAACCTTATTCTTAACTCTGGTTGTGTTTTGGTTTCCTGAACTTTCTGCTAAGTTTTCTAAGTGTCTCAATTTGTGAAGTAACCTGAAATTCTTTGAAAGTAGAACTGGATTCTTTTTTTTTTTAATTTTTATTTATTTTCTTTTGAGAGACAGCACACGTGAGGGAGGGGCAGAGAGAGAGT